>NC_056739.1:650941684-651159184 GCF_019279795.1 Protopterus annectens
TGTCTGTGCTTGGCTAGGGAGTATGTGGTGCAAAGCTCTATGGGATTATTCAACTTCCACCTGAATATTAAACCAGCAACCAGAACAAGAGCACACGGTCAGCCAAGGCAGCACTCCAACTCACTTTGTTAGGAACAGCTACAACTCCAGTAAATGCAGTAAAACCAGTTAAGCGCTTTCATCCCAGATTGCATAGGACTTCATCAGAACAACAATGAAAAAAACCCAACCTTTAAATACCCACAATAATCAGCTCATTAATCTTAATTGACATAATATGTGCTGGGTCAATACATTTAAAACCGCAATAAAAAGGAAAAAAAAAATAAGAAACAAATACTGAAAATAAAAATAAGAATGAAATATAAAATCATATTACAGTAAAAAATTTACATATTTTTAACATAAAATGTTTTTTAATCTTAACACGCTGTTAATGCTGACACTTTCATTGATTCCAGGGAATTTTGTGGCATTGAGTCTTAACTGCCACTTAAGCTCACAAATATTCAGGTTTTTATCCACCTCAAATCCTTGCATGTCCTTCACAATCTGTTGCACAACTAAAAATCCAAACACATGGTCATGGTTGTTGTGTATATGTTTATACAAGGCATTAGTCATTTTTTTATTTTTGACATCAGATAAATGCTCGTATATTCCTACAAGTCTTCCCTATATAAAATACAGGGCATGTTATTACTGAATGCCTCTGAGTGAGAATGTAGTCTTAACATAACAATATTGCAATGCTGCAGATCTTCAGTTGGCCAGAGATAGCCCACTGCAAGGTCACTGAGGGTGCAGCTCAACTCTTGATCAGAGCACAGATGGCAGGGGCCACCTCTCTTCATCAGTGCACCATACATTCAAAAAGCACCTAATGCTAAATCATTCATAGGCCTGATGTGAGCTCTCCCATCACTTTTCTTTTGGAGGGCAGATGTTCTTCGTGTTTCACTGTTGCAGTCATTACATTTGGGTAATCTGCTGGCAGGTTGCCCTCAGTCGGCCTGAATAACAAAGTCTTGGGTCCTGCATCGGTTGCATCAGTTGCTGTCTCCTCTTCCATGACGTCAGGTCATCAGGGGTATAAAACATGCAGCCGATGCAATTTTATTTAGTCTTTCTTGCCGCGCGGTGCCCGAAGCAGAAGCAGTTCGCAAGTGCCGGTCGGCTGACTCCTTCAATTTTCGCATTCGAGTTTCAGAACCGAAGTCTTCAACTAAAGCTAAGTACCCATTGGGATACTTTTTCTTGCTCCTTACCAATGTCAGTAAAAGTTAATAATTGCATTACTTGTGGGAAGCAGATACCTCATAAGGATTTTCATTTGTACTGTATTCCTTGCCTAGGCCCAGATCATAACATGCCTTGCTGTCGATTTTGTGCTAGGTTTAACCAAAGCACTATTAAGCGTCTGTATATTTTTGCTTCAAAATATTTTGGATCCAGATTTAATTATCCCTGAAATGCCGTCTGTTAGCAATCCGACTACTGGAGTTTACAAAAAAACGCAAAGAAAAAGATAGAGACAGACCGTCGAGGTCCAAAACCGACGACGAAGCTTCTCCTAAGCCAGTCGCCGGTTCGTCGGTACTTAATGAGGCGCTTTCGCAGCCCCTGATACCCGCTACTTTTGAGTCGCAGGCCTCTACTGAGATCCATGCGGAGTCCAGTATGCCACGAGATTCTCAGAGTATTGAACCCGTGGATGTCTCTCCCTTGTATGGGTCCGGAGCCGCTGAGCAGCCACCGGCTTTTGAGGGTGTTTTCAGGCCTCAACATTTTTATATAAAACCGACGCCAGCTTCAAAAACAAGATCAAAAACATCTTCTAAGTCTAAAAAACTGACGCATGAGCCACGTGCTCAGGCCCCTATGCCTAAAAAACAGATGATCAAAATGGCTGAGAACTTAATTACCTTGATCAAGGGTTCCTAATCCGTCCCCCCCGCTAAGAAGCCTAGGCAAGACACTGATTATGAATCTTCAGATCACGTTTCTATTTCTTCTGATTCCTCTCCTGATCAGGAGTTTTCTATAGCACCCTATGAGGATTCAGATGCAGGAAAATCCATCCCATCTGCATCTCCTCCTGAGGATTATTCTTTTGGAGAAACCTTGCATACTTTAAGGGAACATTTTCATTGGGAGAGTCAGGATTTCCCTGAATCAAAAAAGAGGCTTAGGGATTTCCTTCTTCCTCAGCATAGGCCTTTGGCTATACCTCCTGTATTAGACATTGTTGATGATGTGTTTTCGGAATCAAGCGTGGCTCCTGATTCCCTACCTCCGGCTCCTAGTAAGCTAAGCAGATATTACAGGGTTCCTGACTCCCACAAAGTTCTATTAAAAAATCCTGCTTCTGATCCTGAAACAATATCACAGGGTCCCAAATGTGTAAAGGCCTCAACAGCCAAAAATCCTGCCCCCTCTGATAGAGATTCCAGGGTGCTAGATAGATGGGAAAGAAGGTTTATACGTCTGCAACCTTGGCGATTAGGGCCTTAAACTGCCAGTTTCATATGCTTAAATATCAGCAGCATGTTATAGGCTTATTGAAACAGAAAATTATGTTGATTTCTGATTGTGTGGAAAATAAGGAATTACAGGAATTATTGCATGCAGCAGAACAGGTTGGAAAGCATACTTTGCAGTGTGGTTTTGATTCCTTGGAGGCCTCTTGCAGGGCCGCAGTTACTGGATCTGTGATTAGAAGGCAGGCCTGGCTCAAGGAGCAAAATCTGCCTGATCATGTTAAAGCTAAATTGCTGGATGCCCCTTTACAGCATGATACTCTGTTTTGCAATAACAGAAGAGGTTTTAAAGAAAATGGAAGACAAAGTAAATCTATGCAAACTGTAAAAGATTTCTTATAAGTGCAGCCAACCGGATTCAGTAGGCACTGGCCTACTAAAAATTGGTCCTTTCCTGTGTCCAACAGAGCCTCTTAAGGCAAATTCAGGCGCTCAAAAGGCTCTAGATACCAATCACAGGGTTCTTACAGGTCAAAGCAGTGAAGTGCCTCCACCTCCATATCTGGAGGAAACAAAGCACAACCCTACAGTAAGCAGTCTCAATGACTTCCCTGTACCATCACCAAGCACTTATCTTTTGAAAGCCCCCTTGGGGGGAAAATTAGCACTTCATGCTCAAAATTGGCAGTTAATTACCCAGGACAAGTGGGTATTAAACATAGTATCCCAGGGGTACAGATTTCATTTCCATACTTTGCCAATTCCAAACAGTTGGCCAGATCTGCCACAAAATCAATGGGCAGAGGCTCAGAAACAGGTTACGTGCCTCATGGATATGGGGGCTATTCAACCAGTACCAGAACAGGAAAAAGGACAAGGTTTTTATTCAAGACTGTTCCTGGTACCCAGAAAAGACCATGCCTGGCGTCCAATACTGGACTTCTCGATTCTGAACACGTTCCTGGACATTCCAAAATTCAAAATGCTGACTTTACAACAGCTACTGCCTATGCTGGGCAAGAATGCTTGGTTAGTGACTCAAGACTTAAAAAGAGGCATACCTGCATATCCCAATAAAGGAATCGTGCAGAAGATACCTCCGATTCAAGGCAGGTTTTATGCATTACCAATTCTCTGCACTGCCCTTTGGCTTATCTACTGTGCCCAGAGTTTTTACAAAGTGCCTGGCACCAGTAGTTGCATTTTTACAAAGAAGCATACAAATTTATCCTTACTTGGACGACTGTCTCATTCAAGCAGAGCACAAGGACATTCTTCTTCAACATCTGGCATTTGTAAAAAGGCTTCTAAAAAGGCTTCTAACATGCCTAGGGTACACAATAAATGAAAAGAAATCACAACTGGTACCCTCTCAAAAATTACAAGCTTGAATACAGCTGCCCAGATGGCTTACCTTACACCAGTCAAACAAAGGCAACTGACTATATACTTCAAACAGATGGCTACAAAAACCCAGTTATCTGCAAGACAAATTCTGCAGGCTTTGGGGTTCATGGCATCCTGCATTCTACTAATTCCATATGCAAGACTGCATATGAGGAAACTTCAGTGGTACCTAAAAAGTTTATGGAGTCAACATTGTCACAGTCTGGAAAAAATGATTACTCTCATTCCCTGCCTACAACAGGAGTTTCTTTGGTGGCAGAGACATGTCAACAAAACAAAGCACAGTCATTCACTCTACCCCCTGCCACCCAAACCCTAACTACAGACGCATCAGACTGTGCTTGGGGGGCCCACCTGGTGGGGAGATGCATTCAGGGCATATGGAGCCCAAAACAAATGCATCTGCATATCAACCAGAAAGAGATGCTAGCTGTTCAGAATGCCCCGACAGCCTTCAAGGACTTACTTCATCCAGGACAACTACTGGTAAAGACGAACAACACCACGGTTATGTGGTACATAAACAAGCAGGGGAGTACACATTCCTACCCCCTTTGCAGACTAGCCATGGCATTGTGGAACACAGCCTTGACTTACCGAGTACATCTTCAAGCTCAGTACTTGCTAGGAAAACAAAATACTCTGGCAGATGACCTAAGTAGAAATCTTATGGACCCACACGAGTGGAAACTGGATCCACAATTCTTCAGCATGGTAGCACAGAAATGGGGGAGCCCAGACATAGATCTATTTGCCTCTCCCCAAAATTATCAACTGGACAAATTCTGCACAAGGGCTTATCACAGACTAGCATGGAAAGTGGATGCCCTATCCTTCATTTGGAAAAAGCTGCCTCTTCTCTCCAAGGTCTTACTAAAGGTCAGACAGGAAAAAACAAAAATGATCCTAATTGCTCCAGACTGGCCTCGCCAGCACTGGTACCCAATTCTAAGAAATATGTCTTGACTCCCTCCTTGGTACTTGCCTCAAATACCTCACCTACTGTCTCAGCAGAACAATCAAATTCTGCACACTCAGCTCCAAATTCTGAACCTGGCAGCATGGCTGATCATGTAATTATTCAAACAACACCTCTCAGTAAATCTGTTATGGATGTAATTTTGCAAGCCAGAAGGCCTAGTACTAGAAAATCTTATGCTGATAAATGGAAGAGATTCTGTGCTTGGAACTAAGCACAAGGATTGGGCACAGCAAAACCAAATATCCCTCAGATTTGATGATACTTGACTGATATGCTTGACAAGGGCCTATCCTTCTCTTCAATAAAAATACATGCCTCTGCTATCTCAGCTCATTACAACATGGAGCCTCCCATCTTTTCGCATCCATCCTCTGCTAAAGCAGGATCTTAGAGGGGCCAAAGGTCTAAGGCCTCCCAGAAGATCACCAACTCCTGCATGGGATCTCAATTTTGTGCTGGAAAAACTCATCCTGCCTCCTTTTGAACCAGCAGCTACTGCGGATATAAAGTTTTTATCTTGGAAAACAGCTTTCCTCTTGGTAATCACTTCAGCAAGAAGGTTTTCAGAACTACAGGCTCTCATGGCTGTGTAGCCTTTTATTACATTTTACCCAGACAGGGTGTCCCTCAGGACCAATCCTTCCTTTTTGCCTAAGGTGGTATCCAGTGTGGCTCTTAATCAAACTATTCACCTGCCAACATTTTACCCAAATCCACAGAACAAGGGGGAGCAGATTCTGCATTCATTGGTACACAGACAACGAAGTTTCTTCTTAATTAAACAGGACCAAATCTCTAAGAAAGTCTGAGCAACTACTGGTGGCATTTGCTTCAGGATCAGAGGGGAAGGCTATATCAAAGCAGACTATTTCTAAGTGGATAAGCCACTCATTCGTTTCTGCTACTTGCATCATGGTAAACCTGTACCCAAGGGAATCTGGTCACATTCCACCAGAGCTGCCTCTACCTCAGCAGCCTTTCTCAGAGGAGTTCCAACCAAAGACATTCTAGAAGCTGCTACTTGGAGCTCTGTTCATACCTTCACAAAGCATTATCATTTGCCTCTCTTCTCTAAATCCAGGGTAGGCTTTGCCACTGCAGTTCTGCAGGGCCTTATAGCCACTCCTAATGCTATTTAGTTCCATCCTCCCATCCATAGCGTTGGTATTCTACCCAAATGTAATGACTGCAACAGTGAAACACGAAGAACATAGTACAGTTGTGTACACTTACCATAAATGTAGATGTTCAAGTGTATTCACTGTTGCAGTCCGGGTTACCCACCCGCCATCCCCCTTTTCTATAACTTCTCTTTCCTTCACTATATTCTAAAGCCTTTGTGGTTCATAGGTTCATAGGTTTATACTAGGCTATCTGCCCTAAGGCATTTATAAGCCTAGCCCAAAGTTTTGTGGCTTACGCCACCCCTTATGTTAAAAAATACTGTGCCCATTAGTTTGTTGTGCCTCTGTCCAGCAGTGACACAGAGATGATTCCCGGGGTAAACCTACGATCTCCCATCCACCGGTCAAGATTTCTCTTGAACAGAGCCAGCGAGGTGCTCTGCCTCACATGGACCGGGATTTTATTCCACAGCATAGGGAGTATCTGGGTGACAAATCTGGGTGGTGTATTTGCTTTTAGATGAAGGTAAAGTTTATGTTGCTAAAAGTGCTTTTACATATATTGCTGTTTTTATATATATATATATATATATATATATATATATATATATATATATATATATTTTTTTTTTTTTTTTTTTTTGCTCCCCATTTGGGGGGCACCTGACATCTAGGGCAAGAAAATTTGATTTGAATAAAATGGCTTTGGCTGCATGTTTTATAAACCTGACGACCTGACGTCATGGAAGAGGAGACAGCAACGGACACAGGACCCAAGACTTTGTTATTCAGGCTGACTGAGGGCAACCTGCCAGCAGATTACCCAAATGTCCAAATGTAATGACTGCAACAGTGAATACACTTGAACATCTACATTTATGGTAAGTGTACACAACTGTATTTTCCTTCACATCCCTGAACTTTAAATACCATCTCCACAGCTGCTGAATACTGGAGAAGGGAAAAAGTCTCCAAACTGGTATACAGCAGTCTCAGCCAATTATTTCATGATAATAGGAAAGAGTAAGTGATTTCCAGTTTAATAGGTCAAGGACACTTGGAGAAACCACTATATTAAAGCACATGAAATTTTAACCTAGAATTCTGAAAAAAATATTTTATACATATTATATCAACATGCCCTCTGTGGTTCAGTCTTTACCGTTCACCCAGCACCTTAATTCTGTTGTTTCAGTGATTTACTTCAAAGTGCCCACCTTCCCAACAATGATTTTAGTTGGCAGTGTATCACCATTAAACAGGCATAGCGCCGACAATTTGCACAGTAGTTCATTCTGCACGTCTACAGAAAACAGATCCACTCCTCTGCTGCATTCAGGGATCAACTTCCATTTTCCCCAAGTAGAGAAATGGGCATACAATGCAGATCAAGCACTCCAGTGCTCATTTACACACCGCTCACTACCATTCTTCCATTTTCTAAATAATTCCCAATATTTTCATGTCCTTTACCCCTTGGCAGAAAATAGACTGATTGTGATCCCTGTATGCTTATCTCCTACTCTACTTCTGTATACCCCACAGAAAAGACTGTATTCAAATTTTGTACCCTCATTTTCCTCAACCCAGTACCTGAGCCAACTAAGCAGATTCTTACAAGTTAAACCACTGGTGCGGCAAAAGACAGGGTGAACAGTCATTGCTCTTCACTCTCCTAAGGGAGCTGTATTGTAACGTGTATAGCTGTAAGTATGGTAATGTCTTGTTACAGGGAGTTGGCATATCATATGGCTCACATTCCTTGTGGAAAGCAATTTCGTTAAACACCTCATAGAAGCATGACAATGTTGAGTGGAGACACTGTGTGTATAGAAATGAAAAAATGTGTCTTTTCAAAAACTTATGTCTGGAAGTACTGAAACATAGCTCACAGAAGTAAGTTTCATAGAAAACTGGAAATTTTGGATAGAAAATTTTGTTTATTCCTCACTGTAAGTAGAATAGTGAAGAAGCACGAACAAATACAGAGTGCCGTACTTCATCATGATGTTGGAGAAAAAGTCTTGAAGGTTACTGTTTTTCTTACCTTTCTTAAAAAGCATAAACATAAAACAGAATCAGCTAGAGATAAGTTATTCTGAGTCCAGAAACAGATTGCTATTTATTCACCATTTGCAATGGCACAGGATGCTATGGAAACTGTATACGCTTATTAAACCAAGCTAAGGAAACCAGTCAAAGATTGTAGTTGAAGGGTTACATGATTCATTAATTAGGGACAAAATAGTTTGAGGTATAAGATAAAGTTAAATAAGGGATAGACTTTTAGGGAAAAAAGACCTCAACTTGTGAAAATGGTGAGGCATAAATGTTTAGAAAGGAAGGATGGGAAACTTGTTTCACAAGTTCCTGAAGCAAAGAAAGATAATACATATTCAGTCTCTGTGCGTAATATCCAAACTGGCCAAAATAAGGCAGTAATCAGTCTGTGAATGTAGATGATCTTTGTGTTTGTGCGCGTATTTTCTTTTACTGGCCTCAACAAATCAGTAGTTATAGCAATGCAAAAGTCATTGGACTAAAAAAGTATGCATAACTAGTATGTCTATCACATTTCTGCTAGATATTGTGGCTCAGTGTAACATCATTATGGAAACTTCAGTCCGACAACTGGGCTTGAGAAATTAGTTATTTGAATCCCATTACCTATTTACAGATTCATTCTAAAGTGAAACCACTTGTGTATAAAAATAGATATAGATTGTTATTTCAGTTTGTTTCAGTTCATCAACCTAACATATTAAGAAGCTACATGTGAACTAATGGGTAGGAGTTGAAAGATTGATAATGTACAGATAAATACATAGAGGGTGAAGTGCAGGCAGAGACAGTAATTTGAGTACTTTGATAATTTGCTGCATGGTCAACGATTCCCGTTTGCAGTGGTAATGATACACATTTGTGCAGTTCAAAGTATAAATCCTCAGTAACAAAATGCAGTTTCCTGTGATGAGTTTGCAAAGCACAATCAAATTTATCAGTGGACATCAGGGGGGATAAAACTAATGCTGGCTTAGTTATATCTGCTGAAATTAGACTTTCTTCTTTATAAAGAAAGTGATGTAGAGCTGCAGTTATTGAAAAATGCACTACTGTCGTGACAGGTAAATGACAAGAAAAAAATTCCATTACTCTTTCAAGTCCAGTCCATACCAAACCAGCTACCCGGTCTCACTTTGAGTAAAACATATGAAACACACCTAGGGAATTTCTAAGTGCAAAGAAAGTGCATGTGACATTCTGATTTGGCTAGGAATGTCAAAAGAGATTGAGCTAATGGCAAACTGTCAAATCTGTAACATGTACCACAAAGCTAACTCCAGAGATGCATTGATAGCTCATAAAAATTCCAGATGTGTTACTGTTCTAAATACCCTGTAGACTACAAAAAAAGTGATACATTTCCTCAATTAAAGCTGCAATTATAGTTAATTTGCCGACAGAGAGACACTGCCCCTAAAATCAGTGATTGCTTAACTGTAATCAAATGACAGCAGGCATTTGTCATTTTTATCCGTAGACTTATCTCCTTACCCATCAGCCTCTTTATTCATTATGTACACCACATGTCTGATCGCAGTCATTAAAAAAATACTGGCTACAATAATGTATTTCAGCCTGTTTCATTCACACATTAGCCCTGCCAATCCAGAACAGTGACTGTGTTCAGTTAACAGGGATCAGTTATTTTCATCCCAAAATGCCTACTAATTACAGTCACTATGTGGGCTTGGTACATACAGCAGTAAATGAAAAAATAAATGGCTACATTAATGTATATCATACTGTTTGTGTCATCTGCATTCAATGCTTTATTTGAGTGTGATGCAGCTTACAAAAGAATAGTATGCATATAGTTTTAAAGCTGCCTGAAGACAGAAAAAGCCCCTAATTTTATATCAGAAGTATCTGTTCCTGTACATATCCTCTGTTAAGTGCTGTGATTAGTTGCTCTGCATAACCAACTCTAGTGCTTACCTCATGTTCATTCATCATTTACCAGCTTTATCCTAATCAGTGTCATACTTTGACCATTTTTAGGATAAAGCATGTAAGTAGAGAATAAACAAGTAACTTTTTTTTTCATTAACCAGATGGCGTTTTTTTGGGGTCCCCACACAGTCATGGGTGATCAAGGGCCACCTCCAGACATGGGTTATGCCAGTGCCTAACACCGGCTATGACTGTAGCAGTACAATTGTTACATAACATTTGGCAATACAGTAGCATCTGAAAGTTTTATTGGTTGCATGTGGTTTGTGTGCAGTAGCTTTCTGTTACACAATTTTGTTTGACATAGTGGCTTTCAGTTTGGTTAGTAATTCCTGAATAAAAGTGAAAAACTAAGTAGGATCATAGTTAAAAATGCACACACAGCACATATCACACCTTCCTAACTTCCCCACTACTACAGTATAAAAAAATAGGTTGTTATGTGCTTAAAGTGTTGTTTTCTGTTATTATTCATTCATTCATTTATTGATATCTGGAGCATTTTTCCCCGGGCCTCCGCTGAAAACAGGCTCTGTGGAACCTAGTCGGACTTTCCCGGTCAACAAATGATAAATAAATAAATCTCTGTGTTTTTTGGATTATATTCTCTACTTGCACTGTTAGTAACTATGGTATTAAATGCATCTTGCGTGCTTTTGATGTTAGGAAAGTAGTTCATCATTAAAACTTATAAGTAGACATTCCCTCTGCAGCTGTCCTGTTCTTGCATAAACCTTCATCACATCTTAACTGTGAGTTGTACCTAGTATTGTCTGCTTTTCATCACTTATATTTATGGTTATCTCTATCAACTTATTGCTTAGCTTGGGTTGGAATGAACCATGTATACCTGGTATATAGAACAGAAGCTGGTACAAACTCTGTAGTCACCACCTCTAGTGACTAAACCCCATGCTAGAATGAGTGGCCAATTCTCCATCTGATGTTCTTCGTGTTTCACTTTTGCAGTCATTACATTTGGGTAATCCTGCTGGCAGGTTGCCTCAGTCGGCCTGAATTCCAAAGTCCTGGGTCCTGCGTCGGCTGCTGTCGCCCCTTCCCTGATGTCAGGTCATCAGGGGTATAGAAGATGCGGCCAATGCCATTTTCTTTCTTGCCGCGCAGTGCCCGAAGCAGAAGCAGTTCGTAAGTGCCGGTCGGCCGGCTCCTGAGATTTTCGTGTTCGAGTTTCAGATCCGAAGTCTTCTATAAAGCTAAGTACCACATTGGGGAAACATTTTTCTTGCTCCAGACCGATGTCAGAAAAAGTTAATAATTGTATTTCTTGTGGGAAGCAAATACCTCATAAGGATTTTCATTCTTACTGTATTCCTTGCCTAGGCCCTGATCACAACATTTCTGGTTGTTGGTTTTGTGCTAGATTGAACCAACGCACTATTAAGCGTCGGTATGATTTTGCTTTAAACTATTTTGGACGCCGGTTTAATTATCCAGAAATGTCGTCGGATAGCCATCCGACTACCGGAGTTCACAAAAAACGCAAAGAAAAGGAAAGAGATAGACAACCGAGGCCCAAAACCGACGATGAAGCTTCTCCTAAGCCAGTCGCCGGTCCTCAGTGAGGCACTTTCACAGCCCCTGACGCCCGCTACTTTAGAGTCGCAGGCCGCTACCGACATCCACTTGGAGTCGGCCATGCCACTGGAAACTCAAGGTATTGGAGCCTCGGATATTATCTCTTCCAAAGTTGGAGAAGACAAATCACAACCATTCAAGAAACAGTCCCAATGACTTCCCCCTGCCTGCACCAAGCAATTATCTCCTGGCAGCACCCTTAGGGGGAAAATTAGCACTTTTTTCTCAAAATTGGCAGATTATAACTCAGGACAAGTGGGTCTTAAATATCATGTCACAAGGCTACAAATTCCATTTCCATACCCTGCCAAGAAATCAGTGGGCAGAGGCACAAAAACAAGTCTCATCCCTCATGGACATGGGGTCCATTCAACTAGTACCAGAGCAAGAGCAGGGACAAGGATTGTACTCAAGACTGTTCTTGGTACCCGGAAAGGACAAGGCCTGGAGGCCAATACTGGACCTATCTATTTTGAACAGATTCCGGGATATACCAAAATTCAAAATGCTGACTTTGCAGCAGCTTCTGCCCATGCTGGGCAAGAATGCTTGGCTTGTGACTTTAGACCTAAAAGAGGCTTACCTGCATGTCCCTATCAGACAAACATGCAGAAGATACCTCAGATTCAAGGCTGGCTCAATGCATTACCAATTCTCTGCACTGCCCTTTGGCTTATCTACTGCGCCCAGGGTCTTTACAAAGTGCCTGGCACCAGTAATGGTGTTCTGCAGACAGAGGAATACAAATATATCCTTACTTAGACGACTGTCTAATTCAAGCAGAGAACAAGGACATTCTTCTACAGCATCTGGCGTTTGTGAAAAGACTTCTAACATGCCTAGGGTACACAGTCAACGAAAAGAAATCAAAACTAGTACCCTCTCGAGATAATATTCCTGGGTGCAAGCTTAAGTACAACTGCCCAGATGGCTTATCTCACGCCAGACAAACAAAGGCATCTGACTACCTATTTCAAAATGTTGGCAACAAAGGCCCAGTTATCTGCAAGAAAAATTCTGCAGGCTTTGGGCTTCATGGCATCCTGCATCCTACTAATTCCATATGCAAGACTGCATATGAGGAAACTTCAATGGTACCTAAAAAGTGTTTGGACTCAACATTGCCACAGCCTGGAAACTATGATTACTCTCATTCCCTGCCTGCAACAGGAATTTCGATGGTGGGCGAAGGCTTGTCACCAAAACAAGTGACAGCCATTTACATTATCCCCAGCCAGGCAAACACTAACAACGGATGCATCAGATTATGCCTGGGGGGCCCACATGGCAGGAAGATGCATTCAGGGCACATGAACCTCAAACCAAATGCATCTACATATCAATCAAAAAGAGATGCTAGCAGTTCAAAATGCCCTGACAGCCTTCAAGGACCTACTTCATCCAGGACAACTGCTGATAAAGACGGACAACACCACGGTCATGTGGTTTATAAACAAGCAGGGGGGCTCACAGTCTTACCCCCTTTGCAGACTAGCCATGACTTTGTGGGACACAGCATTGACTTACCAAGTACATCTGCAGGCACAATTCCTGCCAGGAAGAAAAAGACGAATTAAGCAGAAACCTCATGGATCCCCACGAGTGGCAACTGGATCCACAAGTCTTCAGCATGATAACAAGGAAATGGGGATGCCCGGACATAGATCTGTTTGCCTCCCCTCACAACTACCAACTAAAAAGATTCTGCACAAGGATTTATCACAGACAAGCATGGAAAGTGGACACCCAATCTTTCAGCTGGAAAAACCTATCAGTATACGCATTTCCCCCTCTGCCTCTCCTCCCCAAGGCATTCCTAAAGGTCAGACAAGAGAAGCCAAGGATGATTCTGATTGCCCCAGAGTGGCCCCGCCAGCACTGGTATCCAATACTAAGGAGCTTGTCTCAATTCCCAGCTTGGACCTTACCTCAGATACCTCATCTACTGTCTCAGCAAAACAATCAGATCCTGCACATAATGTAGTCATACAAAACACACCTCTCAGTAGAGCTGTGATGGATGTCATTTTGGAGGCCAGAAGGCCTAGTACTAGAAAATCATACGCTGGAAAATTTGAAGAGATTCTGTGCTTGGAACCAGGCACATGGAACTGATACAGCTGTGCCAAATATTCCTCAGATTTTGCAGTACTTAACTGAGATACTGGACAAAGGTCTATCTTTTTCATCTATTAAAATTCATGCCTCTGCCATTTCGGCTCATTACAATACAGAGCCACCAATCTTTTCTCATCCCTTACTAAACACTACCTCAGAGGAGCCAAAAATTTAAGGCCTCCAAGATCATCACCAATGCCTGCATGGGACCTCCTCTATGTCTTGGAAAAACTCACTCTGCCAACCTTTTATCCAAATCCACAGAACAACGGGGAGAGGATTCTGCATTCTTTGGACATGCACAGACAGCTTAGATTCTGCTTGGACAGAACGAAAGTTTTCAGAAAGACAGAACAGTTACTAGTGGCATACGCTGCAGGATCACAAGGAAAGGCTATCTGAAAGCAGACTATTTCAAAGTGGATAAGCCACTACATTTGTTTTTGCTACTTACACCATGGCAAGCCAGTGCCTAAGGGCATTAGGCCACATTGAACCAGAGCTGCAGCCACTTCAGCAGCCTTTCACAGGGGAGTACCAACCAGGGACATTTTAGAGGCTGCTACTTGGAGTTCAGTGCACACCTTTACAAAGCACTATCATCTGCCACTCTACTCTAAATCTAGGGCAGGCTTTGCCACTGCAGTTCTGCAGGGCCTCTTAACCGCTCCTAATGCTGTTTATCTCCAGCCTCCCATCCATAGCTTTGGGACTCTACCCAAATCTAATGACTGCAGCAGTGAAACACGAAGATCATAGTACAGTTGTGTACACTTACCGTAAATGTAGATGTTCGAGTGCATTCACGGTTGCAGTCCAGGTTACCCACCCGCTATCCCCCTTTTCTTCTGAGGGTACCTATCTTTCCTTCTCTGATTTATACAACCTATGTGGTGTATTTGCTTGTAGATGAAGGTAAAGTTTATATTGGTGCATGTATTTATATGTATATAAATTTTGGCTACCCTTTTTAGGGGGCACCTAACATCTGAGGCAAGAAAAACTAAAGAAGATGGCGTTGGCCGCATCTTCTATACCCCTGACGACCTGACGTCAGGGAAGGGGCAACAGCAGCCGACGCAGGACCCAGGACTTTGGAATTCAGGCTGACTGAGGGCAACCTGCCAGCAGGATTACCCAAATGTAATGACTGCAACAGTGAATACACTCGAACATCTACGTTTATGGTAAGTGTACACAACTGTACTTTTTCTCTTTCTCTCTACTACTGCCCCAGTGTAACTATCAAAGAGCACAAAGGAAGCTAAATTCAGGTAGTCTCATGTCCTCACATCAGTTGTAGAAATGATGTCTAAGCTTTTCAGAAGATATGCACCAAAATCTTGGACCAAATATATGATGTTTTCCATTACCATCAAATATGCTCTAAAATGGGCAGTGTCATTTGTCAAATAATGTTACTGTTTGAAAATGATGCCCCTTGAGCTGGTGCAGAACGCAACAACATGGAGCATCTGTAACCATTTCATTTCTGTTATCCTGATATATGAAGTCAGCAAGCTAGGTCACTGAAAGTTTCACTGGGAGAGTTCTAGTAAGGGCACCGACCAAGGAGCAAAGTAAATCCTTACTGTTTATAAAAGACGTTGCTCTTTTCTAGAAAGTATGCAGGCCTTCGCAGTTAACATTACCTTCAGAAATCCTAAGTTCTTTGAGATTGTAGGATTCTATATTTTCCCAAAGTAACCCATCAATATGCTGTACAAACACTTCTAGATTGTGGGAAACACCACATCTGTTTCACATAATAGAAATACAGAGGAAAAGTTTCTCCACCAATTGCAACTTGGATGCATGGTTGGGAAACAGAAAATTTCCCCCATGACTGCCTCCAGTACTACTAATAGAGGCAGCTCCTAAATGCTTTATCCTGTGCATGTGTCTCCTCAAATTATCTATGGTGTGATCCCAGTTATTTTCATTAGGGGTAGTATATATAATTATCGACCATAGGATAGGCAAGGCCAATCTCTAACCAAATGGGATAGGTTAATTCAAGCACTAAAAGGGAAACTGGCTATGTATAAAATGGCCTTCTAGAGCATTTAGCCTAGTACTTAACTATGATAACAGTCTCGACAATTTACAGGTAGACAGGCATTTAAGAAGAAATGGCAAGGAAATTCCAATAAGTATTCTGGAAATTCCCAAAACCAAGGACAGCCCAGCAAGTCAGAATAATTGACACTGTTACCCCTCCCATCCTCGGAGTCCTTTTTATTTTTTCTTCCAGAAAGTCTGAATCTTCACTTTTCTCTTTGGCAACAGATAGTTTCAAGGCAGTGAGTTCTGAGTTCTGAAGATCATTAATCAAGGCTACAGATGGCAGTGGGAGGAAATTCCTCCTTCCCAGGGGATAATTCCTCATCCTCCAGATAACACTCTTGTTTCCACGTGTCCTTCACATGCTCTCCCTAGGGAGTGATAGAACCAGTTCCCCCTTCCTAGGTGGGAAAGTAGATGTTCTTCGTCTTCCATTGCTGCAGTCCTAACAATTGGGTATAGTCCGCATCCAGTCGGCCCGAATACCAGAGTATAAGGCTGTGGTCGGCGCGCGGAGATGGGCGGACAGTGCGCGTAAGGGCTATCACGCATGACCGGCGTCCTTTCCTCAGTCTTTTATATTTCGAGGAGTTTTCAGACCGAATCTGTATTTTGTTGGAAACAGATATGCATAAGGATTTCCATGCTTTGTGTACTTGTGCTAGGTTAAACAAGCAGCATTAAAGAGAGGGTTAGACTGTGCCAGGTTAGTGTTTTGGGAAGCGTTGCAATTATAAAGTTTCTATACTCCGGGCAGAAACTTTACTATTACAGGATGTCCCATCTCAGGAGGCAGGCCAGGCTGATTCTGTACCTAAACATATGCTTAAAATGGCAGAAGATTTGATTACTATGATTAGAGGTTCTATGCCCTCCTGCTAAGAAGAGGGTGGAGGGAGGGAGAGGAGTTTTTTTGAACAAGGTTCAGAGGCTTCCTGAGTCCTCTCATGGATGATTTACAGGAGTATCCTCCTTATTATGAGGCAAAATGGGAAGGCCAGGATACTCTGATTTCAGAGGCTTAGGGGAGATTCTTGTTTTACCCCCAGCTGGGGCCTTAGCTATACCTCCTGTGTTGACTGGTCCAGAGCGGACCCAGAAACTGGTGTTAAAGCCTCTTAGAAAGAAATCCCCCACTGACAAGGGAGGCTAGGGCTTTTGATAGGTGGGGGTAGAAAACTGTAACTTCTTTCCACTCTAGCCATGAGAGCATTGAATTGTCAGTTCCACATGCTGAAATCAAAAAATTCTCTCCTCTCTCATTGAAGTCTAAGGTGGATTTGCTGGATTTTATGTTTATGTGTCTGAACAAGCAAGCATTCTTTGCAAATGTGGCTTTGATGCTGTGCAGGCCTCTTGCACCTTTACAGTCTGATGTTGTTGTTTGTTTCACTGTGGGAGTTTTTTTAAAAAAAATGGAGGACAGGGGCTAAATCTATGCAAACTGTTGAGGATTTTTTGCAGTGCTAAGGGGGTCTTATTATCCTATATGACTCCCAGTCTAGGGGTAGGGAAGGCGTGGTAGGGGCAGGGCTCATGGTTCTTTGCAGTAGGTCTTCTCGCCTGGCAGCTCCCTGGGGAGGGCGACTGTCTCTTTCAAAGAACAAAAGGCTCACAAAGCAGTTTCTCAGTTACTCAAAAATGGGGGCATTCAGCCAGTCCCTGTATCAGAAAGGGGCCTATTCCATGTCCTGTAGTACAAAGAAGAACACAGTGGAGACCAATTTTGGATTTATCTCTCCTCATGTTGATTACAACAGCTTTTGCCCAAAGCTTTTACCTTCATGTGCCTATCAAGCTAAGTTGCAGGAAGTATCTGGGTGCCCTTGGCTTATCTATCATGCCCAAGTATTCACCAAGGTTCTGGCTCCAGTGCATACTTACTTTCAGGCTACAAGGAATTCAAATCTATCCTAGTGCTAAGATGCCTAGGGGTATCTGTGAGCGAAAATAAAGTCAGTCTAGTACCCTCTCAAGACATGTGCTTTCTGGGTGTGAGACTGAATACAGCAGCAGATGGCCTTTTAACCCCGGACAAACATGTATGGACACAGCACTGCCAGGATTTAGACACTGTCATTCCCTTAATACCTTGCCTTCAAAGGGAATTTTGTGGTGGGCTCCATCTACATATCAACATGAAGGAGATGTTAGCAGTCCAGTTCTTTACTGGCTTTCAAGGAGTTACTTAGCAGATGTGTTAAGCAAATCATGGATCATGGATCCAGTGGAAACTGGATCTTCATGTATTTGGGACATTGACAGTGTCATGGGAACTCAGAGACAGATCTGTTAAGCTTCTCCACTAAACCACTCTTCTTCCAAAAAAAGGTCAGTTAAGAAGAGAGACAAGACAGGAGGATGATTTTGATAGCTCAGATTGGCTCGGCAACACTGGGTACCCACTACTGAGTCTCTAAAAGAAGCCTCCATGGCCTTTACCTCTGATTCCTCATCTGTTCTCTCAAGAGGACGGTCATCTGCTCAATGTCAACAAGTTTTAAATGTGATTATGGAGCTAGACGCGACCTAGTACAAGAGAGGTGTACGCAGCAAAATGGAAGAGATTTTAATTTGGAATTTTGAGAGCCTAATTTAGTGTGGGCTCTCAATATCTTACCGAGTTATTGGACAAAGGGTTGTCCTTCTCTTTTGTTCAAGCAGTTTCTTAGAGGGCAAAGAATATAAGACCCCAGCGTAGAGCTCCTACTCCTGCTTGGGATCTCAATTTTGTGTTGGAAAAACTTACTCTACAACCTTTTGAGCCTGCGGCTACTGCTGAATTGAAATATTTGTCATGGAAGACTATTCATTTGCCTACTTTTCTTTAGATGTACACAGGCAATTGCGTTATTACTTGAGCAGGACTAAGGATTTTAGGCAGTCTCAGCAGTTGTTTCCACTAGGGCTACTGCCTTCAAACAGCATTTTTCGGGGGTGGCAACTAAGGATATTTTGGAAGCAGCTACTTGGAGTTCAGTGCAGTATATATTGTTCATGTTTTCTTCTGACATCTGGGGCAAGAAAAGACTGAGAGGTCGCCCGGTCATGCGCCCTAGTAGACTGAGGGCCGACTGGATGCGGACTATACCCAATTGTTAGGACTGCAGCAATGGAATCCTCGAACATCTACATTTATGGTAGGTACAAAACTGTACTTTTTATTCAAGGATGCTTATAGTGCTAAAGAAAGAAAATGCTTGAAGACTAGTTCTGTATATTTCTTTCTTAAACCTGTCTGTGATGATGCCCAAATTCAAAATGATGTAATTTCACAACCTGTTTACCTCTTTTGCCTCATTCAAGTTTCCTGATATCATTAGTTTTAAAACATGCTTATCCAATTCCTATTCATCTAGGCTTCAGGCATTTTTTAAGTTTAGATTTAGATATATTTCTAGAGTTTTCCACTCAGACTTCATTCAGTGCAAGGGAATACCTTAGGATTCTGGGTCTCATGGCTTCTGTGATTCTCATGATACCCCTAGCAAGGCTCCACATATGAAAGATACAGTAGTGTCTGAAGTATGTTTGGTTGCAGCACCAACACCCTTTGTCTTTTTGGTGGAGACAGTAGATATCCCTAAATCCAGGTCTTTTCTTCTAACTTCCTGTTCCAAAGTAGCCAATCACCACAGACTCCTCAGATTTTGCTTGGGAAGTAGTTGCAGGAAGGTGAAAGTACAATGTGTATGGGACACCAAGGACAGATGCAAGTACATACATATAAAGAAAAATATTTGCCCTGATCAAGTCACTCAACTCTCTGAATCGTCTTGGGTGCCCTGAACTACTTCAGTTTGTTACAGGTAATACCACAGTTATTTGGTACATCAGCAAGGAAGGGTGAACCAGGTCATACCCCCTCTGACTAGCTGTGTTAGATTTGGATACAGCTTCACAGCACAATCTCACTTTACAGGCATCCCACATTCTGTCAAAGCAAAACTGTGTGGCAGATGAGCTTAACAGGACAAGGGCAGACCTCACAAATGGAAACTATATCAGGGGGTCTTCAAGATTTGATCTGTGGGGAGTTCAGTTA
This sequence comes from Protopterus annectens, assembly GCF_019279795.1. Taxonomy (NCBI): domain Eukaryota; kingdom Metazoa; phylum Chordata; order Ceratodontiformes; family Protopteridae; genus Protopterus; species Protopterus annectens. Next base: position 650,961,515 of record NC_056739.1, read on the forward strand.
GACCTGTTTGCCTCCTCTTTGAACAATCAGCTGCCAAGATTCTGCTCCAGGACTTGAGGCAAGAAAGGCAGATGCTTTTTCTTTTCTGTGGACAGGAGTGTTCCTGTATGCTTTTCCTCCCTTTCCAATAATATCCAGGGTACTCCTGAAGATTCAGAAAGAATCCCCCAGATGTCCTTCAAGGATGCATCTGCAGTCCTTACAAATGGGTTGTCCTGTCGTCAGGCAGCCCTTCGGTCGGCCGGATTCCAAAGTCTGGGTCTGGCCTCGGCTGGTGTCGCACTTCACCCGACGTCATAGCTGCAGTTATTCGGGTATAAAGGCATCAGCCGACGCCATTTTCCTCAGTCTTTCTTGCCACGTGGCGCCCGAAGCAGAAGCTGTTCGCAAGTGCCGGTCGGTCAGAACCAGAGATTACTACTACAAGTACCGAAGACTTCTAAAAAGCTAAGTACCCCGTTGGGGACTCTTTCTTGCCTCAGCCGATGTCAGAAAAAGTGAATAACTGTTTAAATTGTGGGAAACAAATACCTCATAAAGATTTCCACTCTTACTGCTTACCTTGCTTAGGCCCAGACCACGACGTAGCAGCTTGTCTAGCCTGTGCTTCTTTCAACCGACGAGCGGCTTAGGCGTCGGTCTGAATTTGCTGAAGAGTTTTTCGGCTCGCTTTTGCTTACATTATGCCGTCGGATACTCCGACTCGCAAATTTCTAAAAAACGCAAGGAAAAGGACCGACACTCGCGGTCCGCGGGTTCAGCCGGAACCGTGGTTAAATAACAGCGAGTGTCTCGGTTTCGGCTGAAACCGAGTCCACGGTTCTTCCTTCGGCCGAAAGCTTGACACTTACCGAGGCCTCATCCAGCTTGGCTGAATCTGCTACCGAAATCCCACCTGCTCCTGCAGGTTCACAGGATTTATCAGATACTATCCCTTTGGATATTTCTACCCCTGCACGTGGAGCTGCTAGGCCTCCTGCATCCATGTCGATTAAGGCCTTTGCCAGGGCTAAAGCAGCAAAAACTACCAAAACTGTGCCTGTTAAGACCCCCTCTCACAGGCCCAGTTCTAGTTCACAAATGCTTAGTCTAGCAGAGGATCTCATTTCTTTGATCCGGGGATCCCAACCACTTCCAGACAGGGCCTCTCACCCACCTCCAGAGAAGAGGACTAGAGTAGAGCCCCCTGAGTCAGTTTCTTCAGATGGCTCCTCTGATGAATCAGATAATTCAGACCCTCCAGAGGCCCCTTTTTCTCCTTATGAGGACTCTGATGCAGAAGAGTCCATTCCTTCTGCCTCTCCGCCTGAGGAATTTTCTTTTGGGGAAACCTTGCATGCTATGAGGGAACAATTTTAATGGCAGGGCCAGGATTTTTCAGACTCTAGGAAAAGGCTTAGAACCTTTTTGCATTTGCCACAGCATAGGCCTTTAGCCATTCCTCCAGTACTTACTGTTGTGGATGATGCTTTTAATGATGCTTGTACTGCTCCTGATTCTCTTCCTCCGGCGCGTGCTAAGCCCGATAGGTACTACAGGGTTCCGGACACACATTATCATTTGTATAAGGCCCCTTTTGCAGATCCGAAACTATCTCCCAGGGACCCAAGGCTGTAGCAGCTACCTCTACAAAACCCCTCCCTCTGAAAGGGAATCTAGGGCCTTAGAGATGGGGTAAAAAGTTTACACTTCTGCTACTCTTTCAGCTAGGGCCTTGAACTGTCAATTCCACATGATTCAGTATCAGGAATTTATGTTAGACCAGTTAACTAAAAAACTGTCCTCGGATGAACCATTAGACAAAAATCTGTACAGGAAATGGTACATAACATTCAGCAGGTCAGTAATCATTCCTTAAAATGCGGCTATGATGCACTGGAGGCTTCCTTTAGATCAGCCATGACTGGCACAGTGATCAGAAGACATGCATGGTTAAAAGAACAGTCCTTACCAGACCATGTTAAATCAAAGCTCCTAGATGCTCCCATGGATAAGCTCAATTTGTTTGGCTCCCCTGCACAACAGGTGCTAAAGAAGGTGGAAGAGAAAGCAAAATCTGTCCAGACAGTCAAGGATTTCTTGCAGGTCCAGCCTCCAAGGTTTAGCAGGAACTGGCCTTCCAAGAATTGGTCCTTTCCAGACACCTCCAGAGCTCCGAGAGGCAGGAATAGACGCTCAAGAGGCAGGGGTCAATCCAGAGGTGCCTACAGGGGACGTCAGTAGCAGGCTAACAACCAGCGAGGTACAGCCACAGATCCAGCCCCCACCACCACTTCCACAGGACAATTACAGTGACTTGGCTCTGGCACCGCCTACCAGGGAACAACTAGAGGCACCCTTAGGCGGGAAGCTAGCCTTATTTTCAGTAAACTGGCATTACATCACAGGCGACAAATGGATTTTACAGACAATAGACCAAGGTTACAGGTTTCACTTCCATACTCTACCAAGGAAGAGAGGAATGCCAAACCTACCTCCAAATCAGAAGACAGAAGCTCTAGAACAAATAACTCACTTACTAAGGATGAGAGCTGTAGAAAGGGTACCATCTATGGAACAAGGGCAAGGATTTTACTCCAGACTTTTCCTGGTACCAAGAAAAGAAAACCAATGGAGGCCTATTCTCGACCTGTCCGCTTTAAACACATACCTCATTGTTCCAAAATTCAAAATGCTGACCCTACAGCAGCTTCTTCCCATGCTGGGCAAGGAGTCTTGGCTGGTAACTCTAGATCTCAAGGAGGCATACCTGCACGTCCCCATACGACCAAATTGCAGAAGATACCTCAGATTTCTTGCAGGATCAGAGCATTATCAATTCTCAGCATTGCCCTTTGGCTTATCTACTGCACCCAGAGTATTCACGAAATGCCTGGCATCAGTAATTGCTCATTGCAGGCTTCAGGGAATTCAAATTTACCCTTACCTGGATGACTGCCTGTTACAAGCGGACAACAAAATCAAATTAACAAAAGATTTGCAAAGGGTCATTCATCTACTACAAGCCCTGGGATACACAGTCAATATAAAAAAGTCAAGGCTGATACCATCCCAAAGGATAACCTTCTTGGGTGCAGATCTGGACACATCAAAACAAATGGCATTCCTGACAGTAGAAAAACAGGAGCAACTCCCTTTCTACTTCATGGCATTAACAAACCAGAACCAGCTAACAGCAAGAACCTGCAAGCTCTCGGTTACATGGCATCCTGCATAATATTGATTCCACATGCCAGACTACATATGAGAAAGTTACAGTGGTACCTAAGGAATTTATGGTCTCAGCACAAGCACAGCCTAGAAACCCAAATTCCAATAATTCCATGCCTGAAGCAAGAATTCCAATGGTGGGCTCAGGCCTGTCAAACAAACAAAGGACTACCCTTCCACAGCACTCAACCAAGCCAGACCATCACAACAGACGCTTCAGACCTCGGTTGGGGGGCACACATGCTGGACAAGTGCATACAAGGCTTATGGACTCAAGACCAGCTGCACCTACACATAAATCAAAAGGAAATGCTGGCAGTAAAACTGGCAATTCAGGCATTCAGACCATTTCTTCGACAGGGTCAACTGCTGATAAGGACGGACAACACCACAGTTATGTGGTACATCAACAAACAGGGAGGCACACATTCATACCCTCTATGCGGATGGCAATGGACCTCTGGAATGTGGCACTGAGCTTCAACATTCAGTTACAAGCAATTTTTGTGCCAGGAAAAGAAAATATACTAGCAGACATCCTAAGCAGAACTGCCACGGATGCCCACGAATGGATGCTGCATCCGGACATCTTCAAAACCATTACAAGGAAATGGGGACTACCAGAAATAGACTTATTTGCATCCCCACACAATCACCAACTGAAAAAATTCTGCACAAGGACGTACCACCCACTTGCTTGGAAAGTGGACTCCCTATCTTTCAGTTGGAAAAACCTGAGAGCATATGCATTCCCACCTCTTCCTTTGATGTACAAGGTGCTATTGAAGATCAAAGAAGACCGTCCAAGGATCATCCTGATAGCTCCAGACTGGCCAAGGCAACATTGGTACCCATTACTGAGGAGTATGTCTCGGGAACAAATATGGCCTCTGCCCCTAGTTCCCTTGCTGTTAACACAGAACAACTTCAAAACCCTGCATCCAAACCTGAAAACACTGCAGCTGGCTGCCTGGAACATTGCATAAGACCAAATAACCCAGACTTATCTCAAAGGGTTAAAGACATTATCTTGGAGGCTCGCAGACCCTCAACAAGAAAAAAATATTCAGCAAAATGGAAAAGATATCTCATTTGGAGTACAGCAAAAGGAGAGAATGTGTCACTGGTAAACATAGCTAACATCCTGGAATACTTGGCAGAGCTCTTCCACAACGGCCTGTCCTATTCTTCCATTAAGATTCATGCATCAGCCATTTCAGCAGAATACAACTTGGATCCTCCAGTCTTCTCACGTCCTCTGCTCAGGCAGTTTCTGAGAGGAATTAAAAATGTAAAACCACCTAGGAAGCCACCATTGCCAGCATGGGACTTGAACTTTGTGCTAGAAAAGTTGACACTACCTCCTTTCGAACCAGCAGCAACAGTAGAATTACAATACTTATCATGGAAAACTGCTTTCCTGCTTGCAATCACTTCAGCAAGAAGGGTATCTGAGCTACAGGCATTAATGGCAGTACAGCCCTTCCTGATCTTCCATCAAGATAGAGTGTCCATGAGAACTAATCCTACTTTTATGCCAAAGGTGGTCTCCAGGGTATCTTTAAATCAAGCTATCCACCTACCTACATTCTTCCCCAACCCACAGAACAGGGGAGAAAGACTGTTGCATACCTTGGATGTACGTAGACAATTACGTTACTACCTGGACAGGACCAAGAGCAACAGAAAAACTGACCAGCTACTGGTAGCATATGCAACAGGAATGGAAGGAAAAGCAATTTCAAAACAGACAATCTCTAAGTGGATAGGAAATTGCATTAGATTTTGTTACTCCTACCATGGGAAGAAAACTCCAGAAAACATCAGGCCTCACTCTACAAGGGCTACAGCCACTACCACAGCTTTTTACGAGGAGTGGCTACCAAAGACATTTTAGAGGCTGCTACTTGGAGCTCCGTGCATACATTTGCCAAGCATTATAATTTACCTTTATACTCCAGATCCCGAGCAGGTTTTGCCACTGCTGTTTTGCAAGGGATCTTAACTACACCATAATCTTATTTCTCCTCCTCCCCAGTTTGGCTATGGTATTCTACCCATTTGTAAGGACTGCAGATGCATCCTTGAAGGACATAGTACAGTTTTGTACCTACCATAAATGTAGATGTCCGATAGGCATGCATCTGCAGTCAGGATTACCCACCCTCCTTCCCTCTGTGGTACTCCTAGGGTATTTGCCCATCTTGTAGCTAGCTGGGGAATCTATTATGGTGTATTTGTTTGTATATATGTACATACATGCTTATTTTTTGTTTGCTCTCTACTATTTGGAACCATTTGCATTTATCCAAATTTAGCCTTCCTAGAGGGCACCTGGCATCTGGGGCAAGAAACACTGAGGAAAATGGCGTCGGCTGATGCCTTTATACCCGAATAACTGCAGCTATGACGTCGGGTGAAGTGCGACACCAGCCGAGGCCAGACCCAGACTTTGGAATCCGGCCGACCGAAGGGCTGCCTGACGACAGGACAACCCATTTGTAAGGACTGCAGATGCATGCCTATCAGACATCTACATTTATGGTAGGTACAAAACTGTACTTTGTGGTGACTCCCTTCTGGCCTTGGCACCTGTGGTGTTCTCCCTTCTTTTGGAAATGGCCAGTGGCAATTAATACAAGCTTCCACAGAGACTGGATCTACTCCCACAAGGACAGGAGTGTTTTATACACCCCAGCTGTCAACTTCAGCTTGCTGCCTGGATGATAAGGTCTTAATTCCCCTTTGGCATCTGTTTACTAAGGAGATGCAGCAGATACTAATGGAGGCAATAAAGCCTTCTTCTAGAAAATTGTGTATTAGCAAATGGAAAATGTTTTCTAGTTGGTGCCAACAGCATAACCTGCACTCATTTATAGCTAGTTTTTCTCTGGTTTTACAAGATTTGTTTGCGTTACTATCCTATGGCCTTTCTTACTCCTCTGTTAAGGTTCATTTATCTACCATTTCAGCATGTCTGCTCATGGGTCCTCCTCTTTCAGTGCATTCTCATGTCAAAATATTTTTGAAAGATGTTTTGCTTAAGAGACCTCCAAGAAAATTGGTGACCCCTCCTTGGGATCTTAATTTTGCGTTAGAGAAGCTAATGCTTGCTCCATTTGAACCAGCTAACCTGACTGACATGAGGTTCTTAACATAGAAAACACTTTTACTGATTGCTGTGATCTCTACAAGAAGAGTATCTGAGTTGCAGGCTTTTATTGTGTGGTAACCCTACCTCATTTTCCACAGAGACAATGTTTCTGTTAGAATTAATCCTTTTTATGCCTAAAGTGTTATCTGAGTTTACTTTAAGCCAAACTGTCTCTCTCCCTGTTTTCTTTCATGAACCCAAAAATTAGGGAGAAAGGCTACTCCATACCTTGGGTTTCCACAGACAACATGGGTGCTATCTTGACAGTACTCAGTCATTCAAATCAATTGTTAATTTCTTGTGAAGGGACAACCTGTATCAAAACAGACTGTTTCCAAATAATTGCGATTATCTTTTGTTATACTCACCACAGCAAAACTATTCCTGGCAGGGTCAAGGGCCACTCTACCATGGCCTTGGCCTTATGGGTTTTGGAAAGGGTTGCATTCTAGAAGTATTCTAGAAGCTGCTACTTGGTCCTCTGTACATACTTTTACAAAGCACTGTAAGCTTGATTCCTTCTCTAGGTCTGGATCAGGCTTTATAAAGACTATCCAGGGACTCCTGGACCCTTCCACCTCCCAAATGTAGTAAGCTAGGGTAATTTACCAAAATACAGCTAAAGCTACTGCAGCAGTGATCAATGAGATGAACGTAGTACAGCTGTGTAAGTAAATTTTCTATAACCGTAGATGTTCGAATGATAAATGTTGCAAAAAAAGTCTGAAGTGCAGGCCAACACAGAAGGTCTTTGGTTAACAAAGTTTGCAGATGACTGCAAACTGGGAGCCATAATAGAATCACCTAATGACATAGACATTCTACAGAAGGGCCTCACAGAGACAGATGCTTGGTGTCAAAGTCATGGCCTCAAGATCAATGCCAAGATGTGCATTGTCATCCACTTTGGGAAAAGCTCATTACCCATGAACTACCACATAGGCAGTAGCTCACTAAATACTGAAAGTCTGATAAGAGACCTTGGGACACAGGTGGACAGTAGTCTCTCCTTTGATAACCACATCACCACAGTAGTCAGGAAATCCTTCTACGTGGCACACCTCATCACAAAAGGGTTCTCCTCTAGAAAAAAGGAGGTCATTGTTCCTCTCTACTCATCCCTCATCAGACCCATTATAGAGTACAATGCACCGTTTGGCATGTATCTCACAAGACACCTACAACAATTGGAAAGGCCACAGAAATACCTCACAAAGAGGATTACCGGCCTCAAACAGATGCCATACGCAGACCGTTTCAAAAAACTCCAGCTCTACTCCGTCGCATATCCCCTACTCAGAGGAGATCTCTGCCTGACATACAAAGCTATGTCAAATCCAGAGCTGTTGGACATGCTACACTTAAAGAAATCCCAATCTCTCCTAACCACATGCTCCAGGGACCTAAACCTCGTCACCACAATAAACAGAACATGCTGGAAGGATAGATTCTTGTCCCAGAGACTTCCCATACTCTGGAATAAACTACCCATTCATGTCAAGCAAAGCTTCTCATTGGCCCTGTTTGAGAAAAATCTTGACGACTGGATGGGAAGTAGAAAATTCACCCCGGGGATCATTTCTGTGGCACTGCTTGACAGGGGCACAGGAATATAATTTTCTTGGGTGGCGAAAGCCAGTGAACTTTTTGGCTGGGCTTATATAGGCCCTAGCGCCAATAGCCTAGTACCTACCTATGAACCTATAAAACAGCTCCCTCCCATCCGTCACCTTTGTGTTATGCCAGGGTGTAGTTATTTATTCTTTGTTCTTTCTTCAGTTGTCTTTACAGGGTGCATCCTCCCTTTCTCATTTGGAAGGAAATCTCTGAATGGCTTGGCACCCAAACTTGTCTTCTACTCAACTCAGTTTAAGCTGCCAGACAGTTTGAGTGCATGGAAGCTGCCCTGAAGCTTTGGAAGCTGGATGGCTGTTATATCCATGGCAAGTTATAACCCATATAGTTAAGGCTATTGCAGGAGTGATGATTTGAACATCTACAGTTATAGTACTTCCTCTAAGGTCAGAAAGAGACAGGAGCCCTGCATGAAAAATTCAAGGATATCAAAGGATGTTTTACATAAATCAGTTAGCTGTTTACTTATTTTCAGCATCACATTTTTTCAGAGTCTGTCAATTCATTGCTTGATTATTGTCAGAACTTTACTGTATAGTGTTGTATGCTAGTGGCACAACTGTAATTAGTGGTCAAACTCACCTAGTAGTTCAGAAGCAACTGCAGATTTCTCTGTTTGAAAGCTAGCTTCATGATTCATAACACATGTACCTATCATTTTCTGTGATAGCCTTTACTGTAATACTTTTTACAGCCAGTATTTCTATCCTGAACATTAGAGACATGTGAGCTTGCACTAATATTTTAAAATACTTGTGGGCAGTACAAGGTGATGCCTTTTCTATAGAATAAATTTCACTACAAGTGCGGTCAGTTCTAAACAAGCATTTACATTGTAAGGAATTGCCACACTCCTGCTAGGTCCAAAGTCACAGATGTTCTTCGTCTCACATTGCTGCAGTCATAACCTGTGGGTAGTCCGCTGTCCTCGGTCGGCCCGAATACCAAAGAGTTAGGCTGGCGTCGGTAATGGTCGCCCGGAGCTGACGTCAGTACATAGTAGTACTTAAGCGCATGACCGACGCCATATCCTCAGTCTTTCTTGCCGCGTGGTCCGAAGCAGAAGCAGCGTTTGCAAGTGCCGTTCGGCGTTCTGAAATTTTCTATTTTCGAGTTTCAGACCGAAGACCAAGTTGGGCTAAGTACCCCGTTGGGGAAAATTTTTGTCTTTTCTTGCCTCAGTTAATCCAGATGTCAGAAAAAGTTAATAATTGTATTTCTTGTGGGAAACAGATACCTCATAGGGACTATCATTCTCTCTGTATTCCTTGCTTGGGGCCTGAGCACGACGTAGTCGGTGTCGCTTTAGCTAGATTTAATAAGCGCACCATTAAACGTAGATTAGACTGTGCTAGGCTTGTTTTCGGTAAGCGGTGTAACTACAACATGCCGTCGGATCCTCCGACGCCCGCTACCGCAAAAAAGCGAAAAGATAAATCTTTAAGGTCTAAACCGGATGAGTCGTCCGTTGCGGACGCCGGTTCTATGGAATCTACGGTTGAATCTGTGGATCCAGCCGAGGTCTCGGCTGAATCCCAGGGGGAACCTTTACTTTTGCAGGAGTTGGCCTCTCAGGAGTTAGGCCAGGCCGAGGGTGCTTCTCAAGTATCTGTAGTTCCATCCTTACAAAAGGTTATTAGGCCTTCTACCTCAGTGACTAAAGGCCCTGCTAAGGCTAAACCTGGTCTTACTGGTACGGGCCATAGCTCTAGTTCTTCAGGTTCTGTTCCTAAAAAACATATGTTGAAAATGGCAGAGGATTTGATTACTTTGATCAGGGGTTCTATGCCCCCTCCAGAGAAGAGGCCTAGGGTGGAGACAGATTTAGAGGGAATAGAGCATTCTTCAGATTACTCTGAGTCCTCAGCTGAGGATATTCAGGATTTTCCTCCCTATTCAGATTCGGATGCAGAGGATTCCTGTCCTTCTGCTTCACCTCCAGAGGATTTTTCCTTTTCTGAAACTTTGCATTACATGAGGGAGCATTTCAAGTGGGAAGGTCAGGATTTTTCAGACTCTTGAAAAAGGCTTAGGGAATTTTTGTTTTTGCCACAACATAGGCCTTTGGCTATTCCCCCTGTTTTAGATGTTGTTCAGGATGTTTTTTCTGAAGCCTCACTTAATCCTGATTCTTTACCACCTGCCCCTGTCAAGCCAGACAGGTATTACAGAGTTCCAGAGGCACACAAATATTTGTATAAGAGTCCTAGAGCTGACCCGGAAACTATTGTTCAAGGGCCGAAGGGTATCCGGGCTTCTGTGGTTAAGAATCCAGTTCCTTTGGATAAAGATTCTAGAGCGTTGGATAGGTGGGGGAAAAAAGTGTACACCTCTTCTACGTTAGCTATGAGGGCTTTAAATTGCCAATTTCATATGCTGAAGTATCAGAACTTTCTGTTAGGTCAATTGAAATCTAAGGTAGATGCTTTATCTGAGGGTATAAAGTGTAAGGAATTGCAGGACTTGGTTCACGCTTCAGATCAAGGTGGTAAACATTCCTTGCAGTGTGGCTTCGATGCTCTTCAGGCTTCTTCCAGGGTGGCTGCTACTGGTTCAGTTATTCGTAGACATGCCTGGCTTAAGGATCAAAATTTGTCAGAGCATGTTAAAGCTTGGATTTTGGATGCTTCTCTTCAATCTGAAGTTCTTTTTGGTTCCCCTGTGGAGTCCGTTTTGAAAAAGATGGAAGATAAATCTAAGTCTATGCAGACGGTTAAGGATTTTTTGCAAGTGCAGCCCCCTAAGTTTAGCAGGAATTGGCCTGCAAGAGGATGGTCCTACCCTTCTTCGGATTTTCAGTCTAAGGGCAGGTCTAGACGTGGTAGGGGCAGGGATCATGCTCAGGGTTCTTTCAGACCTAGGACTTGGAGTTCTCCTGCACAATCTTCTGGTGAGGGCAGGGGTCAGCCTTTTCGTAAACAGACCCAATGACCTGTATCTTCAGCTGCCAGATCCTTCTTTTCTGGCAGCTCCTCTAGGAGGAAAGTTGGCACTTTTCAAACAAAATTGGCATTTGGTCACCCAGGACAAATGGGTGTTGGAAATAATAAATCAAGGCTACAAGTTTTATTTTCACACTTTTCCCCCCTTCAAAGGCATGCCGGATGTACCTCCTCAGCAAAGGCTGGAGGCTCAGGAACAAATTTCTTTGCTTTTACAGATGGGAGCAATCCAGGTGGTACCTCCGTCAGAAGTAGGCCTAGGGTTTTATTCCCGTCTATTCCTAGTGCCAAAGAAAGGAAACACTTGGAGGCCAATTCTGGATTTGTCCATTCTCAATACATACCTAGACATTCCAAAGTTCAAGATGTTAACATTACAGCAACTTCTGCCTGTGCTAGGAAAAGATCACTGGATGGTTACTCTGGATCTCAAAGAGGCCTATCTTCACATTCCTATCAGGCCCAGCTGCAGGAGATTCCTGCGGTTTTGGGCTGGTACTTCTCATTATCAGTTCTCTGCATTGCCCTTTGGTTTATCTACTGTGCCCAGGGTGTTCACAAAGGTTCTGGCTCCTGTCATAGCTTTCTTCAGACTGAGGGGAATACAAATTTATCCTTATCTGGACGATTGCCTGATTCTTGCTCAGGACAAAGACAAGTTACTTCAACATTTACAGTATGTAATGGCAGTTTTAAGGTGCCTAGGGTATTCTGTGAACGAAATAAAGTCCAGTCTAGTACCCTCTCAGGACATGTGCTTTCTGGGTGTGAGACTGAATACAGCTTCTCAGATGGCTTTTCTGACCCCGGACAAACAAAGAACTCTTCACCTATACTTCCAGCGATTATCAGTACTGTCCAGGCTGACTGCAAGGACAGTCCTTCAAGCCTTGGGGTTCATGGCATCTTGCATTCTAGCACTTCCCAATGCCAAACTGCATATGAGGAAGCTACAATGGTATCTCAAAAGTGTATGGACTCAACACTGCCACGATTTGGACACTGTCATTCAGATAATACCTTGCATCCAGAAGGAATTCTTGTGGTGGGCACAGGAATGTCACCTAAACAAGGGACTCTCTGTGACCCGACCAGAGGCGAGTCAGATCATAACGACGGATGCCTCAGACCTGGCTTGGGGAGCACACTTCAATGGGAAATGGATTCAAGACACGTGGCCTCCCAGACTACAGCATTTGCATATCAACATGAAAGAGATGTTAGCAGTCCAGTTTGCCCTGATGGCTTTCAAGGGCCTACTTCAACCAGGACAGGTGTTGATTGAAACAGACAACACTACAGTCATGTGGTACATCAACAAGCAAGGGGGAACCCATTCTTACCCTCTCTGCAGACAAGCAATGATATTGTGGGAGACTGCTCTGAGTTTGCACATCACTCTTCAAGCACGGTTTCTGCCAGGAGCACAGAACTCCCTAGCAGATGTATTGAGCAGACAAATTGTGGACCCCCACGAGTGGAAATTGGATCCTCAGATATTCCAACAGTTGACAGTGGCTTGGGGAACTCCAGACATAGATCTGTTCGCTTCTCCTCTAAATTTCCAACTACCAAAATTTTGCACAAAGATGTTTCACCCAAAAGCTTGGAAAGTGGATGCTCTGTCTTTCAGTTGGAACAACCTTCACGTCTATGCTTTTCCTCCTTTGCCTCTCCTTCCCAAGGTACTCTTGAAAGTCAGGCGGGACAAGCCTTGCATGATTCTAATAGCACCAGATTGGCCACGTCAGCACTGGTATCCTCTGCTGAGGAGTTTAATTCAGGAGCCTCCTTGGCCTTTGCCACAGCTTCCTCACTTGTTGTCCCGGTCAAGCAGTCATTTGCTCAATGTCAGGGTGCAGTCCCTGCATCTAACGGCCTGGCGTATTCTGCTTTAGAGCCTGTGGGGTCTCAGCTTCCTCAACAGGTTTTAGATGTCATTTTGGAAGCCAGGCGGCCCAGCACTAGAAAAGTTTATGCTGATAAATGGAGGAGATTTTTTCTTTGGAGCACAACAAAGGGCTTTGATGTCTCAGTGCCTAATTTGAGTTTTACACTACAGTACCTTACTGAATTATTAGATAAGGGTTTGTCTTTTTCCTCTGTGAAGGTTCATGCTGCGGCCATTTCTGCTCACTATGATTGTGACCCTCCTTTATTTTCTCACCCTTTGTTTAAGCAATTTCTTAGAGGGGCAAAAAATATAAGACCCCCACGTAGAGCTCCTACTCCTTCCTGGGATCTCAATTTTGTGTTGGAGAAGCTTACTTTGCCTCCTTTTGAACCTGCAGCTACGTCTGAATTGAAGTTTTTGTCTTGGAAGACTGCTTTTTTGTTGGCCATTACTTCTGCTAGGAGGGTATCTGAATTGCAGGCTCTCATGGCAGTTGAACCCTTTCTGATATTCCATAAGGATAGAGTTTCTTTGCGTACTAACCCTACTTTTATGCCAAAAGTGATTTCTAATGTGGCCTTGAACCAGTCTATCCATTTGCCTACTTTTTATGCTGATCCCCAAAATAAGGGGGAAAAAGTCTTGCATTCTTTGGATATACACAGGCAGTTACCTTACTATTTGAGCAGAACTAAGGAGTTCAGACAGACTCAACAGTTATTTGTTTCTTTTGCTTTGAGTTCACAAGGGAAAGCTGTTTCAAAGCAGACTATTTCAAAGTGGATTGGTCATTGTATTGCTTTTTGTTATTCTCATCATGGGAAGAATGTTCCTGCTGGGATCAGACCTCATTCCACCAGGGCTACTGCCACATCTACTGCTTTTTTGAGGGGTGTAGCTACTAAGGATATTTTGGAAGCAGCTACTTGGAGTTCAGTTCACACTTTTACTAAGCATTACCATCTCCCTCTTTATTCTAAGTCCAGGGCTGGGTTTGCCACTGCAGTCTTGCAGGGCATGTTAGCAGCCCCTAATGCTTTTTAGTTTACCAGCCTCCCTTTTCCTTTGCTTTGGGATTCTACCCACAGGTTATGACTGCAGCAATGTGAGACGAAGAACATAGTACAGTTTTGTACCTACCATAAATGTAGATGTTCGAGGATCCACATTGCTGCAGTCCTATTTTCCCTCCCTCCTTCCCCTCTGTTGTTTGGGGTTGTTGTTGTTGATGTTGTTCTTTTGGGATAATTGTTATTTTCCCCCTTGTGGTTGTTGGACATTTTCTTTTTTGGCTCTGTCCTTTCCTTTTTAAGGCCTTCTGACATCTGGGGCAAGAAAGACTGAGGATATGGCGTCGGTCATGCGCTTAAGTACTACTACGTACTGACGTCAGCTCCGGGCGACCATGACCGACGCCAGCCTAACTCTTTGGTATTCGGGCCGACCGAGGACAGCGGGCTACCCACAGGTTATGACTGCAGCAATGTGGATCCTCGAACATCTACATTTATGGTAGGTACAAAACTGTACTTTCTCATTACTTTTCTGCAGGCTGTTTCCACACAGTCCAACTTCAGGGCTTAAGACCTAAATTTGAAAGGAAGAAAACAAAAACTACATTAAGCTTCTTAAAGTTATCTTTTAAGTCTAATGTCCTGTAACTGGCCTTCCTTTCAGGCAGAAACTCGACTACCACTTACTGAATTATATGTACTTGCTTCTGCAGCCCCTGCTTATACCTCTTCATCACTCCATCGAATGCTGTACTCAGTGCTGATACTTCTGCTTCCTCACTTCTTTGAGTAATGTACTCAATCCAGATAGCTGAGCCTAGCAGGTGACAACCTCATATATGTACAAGAGACTCCAGCTCCTTTGGTAATTCACTGTTCAGAAATTGCGTTGACCATGTATTTTATTTAGACCAGTGCAACATCATGTTTTTTGACTGTTTTGTTTTCCTGTAAGTCTAAAATAATTTAACCTGTGAACTCTCTGTAAATATATGTAAAAGGACATCACATTTTGTAGTTACAGTATTTGCTACCCGTGTTGGATATGTTGCTTTCCAGCATGACCTGCCCTTTTTTTGTTAATCTTGTCTGAGCATCATATGGAGATCATCTTCTTTTTTTTTTTTTTTATTTTCTCTGGCCTTTAGTGAAAATGGACTTCATCAGTTTCATTTTAATCTTCCAGTCATGAAAACATAAGTACAAAAGGTGATGGAGCGATTGCTGTGTCATCACTGTGATGGTTACCTTTTCCAAGGTAAACAACCTTACCTATACTGTCAGGCTTGTGATTGCCAGGTAGAAAGCATTCTTAAACACCATGATCCATGAATAACGTATGTCATGGAGCATGGTCTTCTCTTTGGTTGGAACAACGTATGGTGGTGCTACAGTGTTGTCTTATCTTCACCCATTATGTTTTCATGCTCGACGTGAGATTTCATAGCATCTGCACTTTAGAATTGTATATTTGCATTATATTTCCTTCTGATCCCCCATTTGAAAATGAGACCATGTATATGAGTCTGTCTGTTCCCACAGAAAATTGTCCTTCATTGATGGTATCCCATTTAAATAACCATTTTTTAATTTTGTATAGTATATATTTGCAACGGTTCTCAGAAATAAGTCCTCTCATACAGATTAGCAAATTAAAGATGATCAAATTTGGTGTTCTGAATTAACTGCATGCATTAAGAAGCATTCATATCTTTTCAAAATACTTTAGTGATTACTTAGTTGAATTTCTGGTGCTTAATAAACTTGGTAAATCAAACAAATTGTTTCCTGGAATTTAGGATATTTTTTTCTCAAACTTGCAAAAGGGTTTTGAAATTTAAAAAAATTCATAAGTTTTGTAAGAAACTACTTACAGTCAGTATAAGAAAAGTGATGCTTCATTAAATAGAGCCATTTTGCAGTAATATAAACTTTTTGCAAATAATAAAATAATGAAATAGTTTGAAAGATAATATGAGGATCTTTTAAATTTGGGATTGGAAGATTTAGAGTAAGGCAAGGCCAGGGTAGTACTTAGCTAATTCTGTGTCCCAGAAAGCATGGTTCGCATTAGCTTGACCTTGTTTGTATCATAAGCATAAGTGTACAGTCAGTATATCAAAGTCACCTAATGTTGCTTGTATATTATTCATATTGTGATTTACAATTAATTATTTACACACAAACATAACAAAAGGTAAATATGTATAAGCAATTTCCCCAAATTTTGGAGCTATAAGTAATTATTTGTAAACTTCAAGTACATAGAAATATGATAGATTCAGACGTAAATGATATGGTACATTATATATACTTAAAAGCAGAGTGGCGGGCAGATATTTGAATAAATACTCTTTAACCAAAGTAATTTGATTAAAAGTAAGAACAAATGTGCTACTGATTAAAAACAGATTGTGCAAGTTCTCAAGTAAGTCATACAGATAACTGGCATTACAAACAAAGTCAAACTGATTTCTTATGAACCACAGGTTTATAGAAAGATAACTGCATACTACTAGATTATTAGATGAAATCCTGCAAAATTAATTTTAGAATGTGAAAAAGCTTGCGTCCGTACTAAAACTTGGCAGTCCAAGAATTTGTCAGTTCTGAGTGGACTAGGATTTTAATAACTTGACAGTCTATGAACAGATCTATTAACTACATTGAAAAGCTTGAACTTAGGGAGTCTTAATCCATCTGCTTTTTAAGAACTGTCATTTTAATTAAAATTAGGAGTTTCATTGTTCCAGACAAATATATTTTATTTGATGTTTTTAACATAGTCTAGATGAGTAATTATTGATCGAATATTTTAGGTAAAATATTAATCTTAGTAATGGCCAGTCTGAATGAACTATTGAATTAAAGTTTGGACTATGTCTTAATCGCTTTTTATTATGTCCAGCAAAGTACTTAAATTGCTTTATATTAATTTATTTATCAGAAAAAAATATTTGAGAAGTAAAACATTGGCTGTCACATTTTTCATTGAATCTGGAATGTTGCTATACAGAGCCTTATTTATTTATTAACATTTGATTACAGGGAAAGTCTGACTGGGTAGAAGCCCCTTTTCACAGAAGGCCCAGAGAGAAAAGTTCTATATTATTGCAAAACATTTAAGAACAATAATTTTACAATCATCAAAAATAAAGCTAAACATCTGCAGTTTAAATAAATTATAACAAATTAGACATACTTTAAAAACATTGGTTAAGAATTGATACAAGGTATGTGACAATCATTTAATATTTACAGAAGTTTTAGACAGTTTGTGGAGAAATTAAAGGTAAGTTAGTCTAATACAAATAGGAAGTGCAATATGAAGTGAGGGAAAAACAGGCTTATGAAAAAAAAAACAGCTTGAGCTGTTGGACATGCTACACCTAAAGAAATCCCAATCCCTCCGAGCTACACGCTCTAGGGACCTAAACCTTGTCACCACAATAAACAGGACATGCTGGAGGGATAGATTCCTATCCCAGAGACTTCCCATACTCTGGAACAGGCTACCCATTTATGTCAAGCAAAGTTCTTCATTAGCACTCTTCAAGAAAAATCTTGATGAGTGGATGGGAAATAGGAAATACACCCCAGGGATCACTTCTGTGTCTCTGCTCGACAGTGGCACAGGAAAATGACTTTCTTGGGTGATGTAAGCCAGGGAACCTTGTTGGCTAGGCTTGCGTAGGCCCTTGGGCCGATAGCCTAGTACCTACCTATGAACCTATGTTATACTTAGAAAAAATTTCAGGGAAGAGAATTAGATAGCAGTAAGGAAGTAAGTGAAGAAGGGAGAGTATGGAGGTATAAGGAATGAAAAGGTACTTGCTCATATTTAGGGATATAATTTATCCTGGTTTTGAGCAAGAATAGAGCCAGATTTTAGGTAGGAATCTTTCAGAGTGGTTTTGAAAGATGGGAGGGTATAGACCTGATGTTTACAGGTAAGGAGTTTTTAGACCTTAGCAGCCTTGTAAGAGTACAGACAATGCACATCAGATTTACTAGGTTTGTAGACAGGAGTTTTTGGTCACTGGATAGCAATGACTAACTAGGAACATATTTAAAGTATGTACTTGGTAACCTGACTAAGTAATTATATAGAACAGAATTTCTGAGGAAATAAACATTAGCCAGAAATACCATGACATCATCAGAGATGGCCACAACCATAACATGTCACTCAGCTGGTCCCCCCAAAAAAGTTAATGAAACTTTTTTCTTCCAACACCCACTCTGACTGCATTTGATGGATGACTCCACTGTGGCCATGTCTGAGACCTCAGACCATCTAGCTATCTTTGACTCCAATAAAATTATTCCTTGTGAAGCCAGTAGGAGTCAGGAGATGGGCATTTTCTGTAAGGCATCTCCACTGACCAGTTAAGGCAGGGGACAACCACGCTTCTCAAACTGGAGGAGAAGGAGGTGGCTGTACAACATTTACAAAGCTATACTGAGGGATTGAATACCTGGGGAGAAGACTGGAAGTTAGTGCTTCTTTTCCCTTGAGACCCCCAAGAAGAAGACTCATAAGGTGAAGCATACATCCACTCCTTCAAATTGTTATAAAAGAAGATTGGTTTTCTTTTGCCAAAGGCTTTTTTAAAGCATTCTAAATCTCTTGTATTCTCTACATTCTAAAAGAAGAGTCACCCTTTATATTCTGATTGTACCTACTGGGATTCTGCCCCCCCCCCCCTAAAATGGAAATCTGAGTAAAAAGAGAACAAATGCTCTCTTCTGACTCTCCAGTGGAGTAATTATCTTTTTTGACACTTTTGGAAGAATGGAGCAATTTATTTAAGTGGAAACAGAAGGAAATTTCAGAGGCCCAGCAGAAAAAATTATAATTTATTACAAATAGAGTCTCTGCAACCAGTTGCTGTACCTCCAGATTTAGCAGCCTTGGAAGATGCTATTAATGCAGCCAGCAGCTCTCTACATAGCCAGCTTCCAACACCCAGGAAATCTGACAATTTTTTCTGTAGAAATCCTAGGGCATATCCTTTTGTTTCCTTCTCAAATCCACTACTAGCGTATGACTTTCAACACCATTGTGTCACGTGTTTGATTTGGCAAGAAAGTGCATACTACTACCACTTTAACCTTCTGAACAGTTAATGGATAAGTCCATATGTCAAAGTTTCTTTTGGCTTCCTTTGACAATGTGAAAAAGCTAATTGCTGACCTTTCTACTTCAGATGCTAAGGCATGTGTGATCTCTCTGCTTTCCTCAGTTTCACAGGCTACAAACCACTTTCTTAGATGTTCCTGTGATACTGCAACCACTAGATATGTTACATGGAGATTTGTTCGGCTGCAAAATGCTAAAAATCTGCCAGGGGATGATAAAGTGGAAATCTTGAATACAACTCTGTACAAAGACATTTTGTTTGGATCTTCCTGTGATGAGAGGTTCTTGAGAATTTGAGGTGAAATGTAATACAAGGGATTAAACAGGATAGACTCTCATACAAACACAAAAAGCCAAAACAAGTTGCCAGTGAGTCACACACATCAGTCACCAAACCCCCAAAGGATCACACACACCCAGACCCACATAGGTGGAGGTGCTCACATGTAGCTTAGCCAAACCTCAAAGGCTTGTCAGGCGCAGTCCTCAGAAACTTTGTATATACACAAGTAAGACAATTCCCATCACAACTCATAAAGCCTCATCTCATTGTGTCTCAACTACCAAGCCCATGATGTGAAACACTCCACAACCCAATATTCTAGTCATAGGTGACTCCATTGTGAGACACATTGATGTCCCTCTTACCAGGCTGGACAAGGGCAAGGTTACAGTTAGTTGCCTGTTGGGCCAGATCATGCATACAATCAGGTCACTTATCCCCAAGTACCAGTGTGACTCACTCATAGTCCACATGGGCATGAATGGCTTGTGATGTACCTCCTTAGACTATGTAGGGGATCACGTCAGTCACCCTGCTAGACAGGGGTCCAGGGAAGTAAATATTGTAGGAAGAAATAGCCAGGGAATTGTTATGCCTAAGCTTGTAAAGGCCCTAGGGCCGATAGCCTAGTACCAGCCTATGAAGAGAGAAATGATTGAGTTTTCATAATGTGTGTTGCAGGCAGGTATGAACCTAGCAATGACCAGCATTCTATATTGTCCAAGGATGATACCACAATACCAGCAGAAAATTGACTTTAACAATTTGCTAAGGTACTGGTGTCATTCCAAAGGGGTCCAATACTTATCAGCTTGGGAGGACATGGTTGATGGATCACGCTGCTTTGCCAGGGATGGTCTTCTCCTGTCGCCTCCAGACTTTTGGATATTGGCAAAAACATTATCCACCCCCTGTAGTGCCTTTTTTAGGCATTGCCAAATAGACTAACCTTCCAACATAACAAAAGTTACTCAACAAGCTAAAGGTTTTACTGTTCAATATTATGGGCCTCAACAAGAACTGCACTCCCCTGGAAGCTCTCCTCCTCACTCTGGAGAATACTGACCTCTGTGCAGTCAGTAAAACATGATTCAAACCCATGGAAAGCACTTCAGCAGTGCATGGTTATAATGCCTTTCATACATTCCAACTACCTTCTGAACATAAAAGAGAAAAAGGCAGAGGTGTATCTATCTACCTAAAGGATAAGCACACCTCAAGGCTAATCGAGCAATATGACTTGCTTAAGCTACTCCATGTTCAACTAACCATGACAAAAATCTATGGTCATATTCTTGCTAGCTACAGGTCCCCCACCATGAACCAGGAAACCCACACATCATACCTACAGTTACTAGAATCGCTCACCATCCATCCCATTCCCATACTCATAAGTGATTTTTTAACTACTCCTCCATTAATTGGGAGGCATACACAACCACTAACAGGTAGGCCCAAAGATTTCTTAACTTTGTAAATTCAAATGCCCTGGAGCAGCTAGTCTGCACTCCCACTGGGAGAAGAAATATCCTAGATCTGGTACTCACAAAAATGGGATAGTGCTACACCTCTCGCCCCTAATGTGATGTCCTCATTGGTAAGATCAGTTCACAAAGCGGTCTCCTTTAAAATGCAGTTTTAACTTGTTCCCCCACCTAACACCAAACACTTTAAGAACTTCTTTAAGGTAAATTACCCCTGTTAAGGGATGGCATAGCTTATTTCCAAATTCCCCCAAATCCAGAAAACACAGAAACCTATGCAGAAGTGTACATAAAGGCCCTGTATGAGCATATAAGCAACTGCATAGAAATGGGAGTACCAGACCAAATAAACCCGGTTCAAACTGCAAAAATAAGCCACCCTAGTGGACAATTCGTATTAGTAGGTTATACAACAAAAGAAAGAAAATCCTGTTGAGAAGTAAGAGGAAATGTGCACAACAGAGAAAAATGTCCCTCATTAGTCTAAACAAGTGAGTCAGGGAACTAGTCAAGTCTCTGAAAGCAGACTTTGAGGTCAAAATAGCCTCCAAAGCTAAGGATAACCATAGGCATTTTTAAGTTATGTCCACAGCCTTAAGGGCAGCACCCAACAATGTGCGGAATTATTTGTAGATGGCATCACCTGTACTCAGCTGGAAGACATAGTAAAGCTGCTGGCCAACAGTCAGCTCAAACTTCACCTTCCCATCACCCCCAGTTCTGCCACAAGAAATAACCTCCACCATGCCATCACCAATTATTACCAAAGAACAGGTTGCCTCTGCACTCTCTAAAGCTAAAAATACTGCTTCAGTGTGTCATGATGATAATACCAGGTTGGCTCTTAAACAGTTTAAGTCAGGTCCTATCAAGCGCATTAGAATCTCTTTTTAACCACAGCCTCTGGACTTGCTTTGTCCCGATAGAGTGGATGACAGCAACAGTCATCCCTCAGCATAAAGGGAGACAATCTACTGCCCAGTGAAATTACAGACCCATAAGTTTATTTTACATTTGTTAACCGGATAGAGTTCATCTGGGCAAGTAGCCAGTTTTCAGTGGAGACCTGAGGAGAAAAGCTCCATAACAGTAGTACAAAACAATTGCAAAAATTTTTAAACGATTTATAAACAATATACAAAAAGTTTGACAGTCGCCAATAATCACAATTTACAAAAAGGGGAATGTAAAACAGAAAACATTACATTTCCTAAGCCTTACTACAGACAGTAATATGAAACTCATTAGATATATAACTAAAAACCATTGTGGTATTTTCGTTTGGTAGAAGTAAGACAAGAAGATGATGCCTTCTGTGCGGAGTCTGCATGTCCTCCCTGTGGTCGCGTGGGTTTCCTCCGGTTTCCTCCCACATCCCAAAGACATGCAGTAGGTGGATTGGACACTCTTATTTGGCCCTAGGTGTGAGTGTGTGCGTGTGTGTGCCTTCTGTGGAAGGTTAGGTGCCGGGCTGGCAACACAACACCGTACAATTCCACTGCCAATGATGAGCAGACAGATGATCCGCTGTGGCGACACCTGACCGAGAAAAGCCGAAAGAAGAAGTAAGACAAGAAGATAGCATAATAGAAAACGTTTGATTGAAGGCATGAGAAACTAGCCAGGAGTATTACAGGAGCATAGCCATTGTTGAGTAAGGTATTCTCGTAGGCGTTTTTTGAAGCTATGTTTTTTAAGATGTTGTGGGGTAATAGGTTCCACCGTTTGGCTACTTTGAAGGAGAAGAGAGAGTCACCAAAGTAATTATGGGACTTTGTTACCTTGAGTATAAGTTTATCTGTTTTGATCTAAGGATCCTAGGGTTGGTATTTAGTTGCAGTAGATTGTAGAGTGCGGGGCAGTTTTCAGGTTTCTGGATAATACAGTGGGCAGTGGTGAGCTGATTGAGCAATAACAGATTGGGAAATTCAAGCCAGTGTAAGCTTTGAAGAACAAGGCAGTGATGGGTCCTGTTGGGTATATTAGCAGCAAATTTTGCTATTTTGTTATAGTAGGAATCGAGTAGATTTAAATCAGACTTGTGCAGGTTAGTGAAAAGTTGAGAACAGTAGAGAAGAGTAGATAGGAGGTGGGGATCTGACTGTGGCTAGTCTGGTATTTTGAGCAAGGTATGGTTTGGCCCTATATAGTACACCAAGTTTGATGTGAACTTGTGAAAGGCCATTGAAAGAATAATCATAGACCCAGTAAATATTGGCGTAGATAACCTCCAAGCACTGTACCTGACCCAGTTCATCTTTGTCATGGGCAGGTCATGCATACTGAATCTTATGGATTTCTTTGAGACCCTCACTAAGGTCATGGATGATGGTAAAACTGTATATACCACCTACCTTGACCTGGCTAACGCATTACAATTCCCCACTCATGTATTATAAATAAACTCACAAAACTGGGCATAAATCCCTACATCATCAAATGGGATAGCCATTTTGGCTCATGGACAGGACATGTGGTTAAAGTGGGTGAATTCAGATCCTGCAAGAGGCCAGATGTTCTTCGTGTTTCACTGTTGCAGTCATTACATTAGGGTAATCTGCTGGCAGGTTGACCTCAGTCGGCCTGAATTCCAAAGTCTTGGGTCCTGCGTCTGTTGCTGTCTTCTCTTCCATGACGTCAGGGGTATAAAACATGCAGCTGACGCCATTTTCTTTTATCTTTCTTGCCGCGCGGTGCCCAAGACTACACTAAAGCGAAGTACCCCGTTGGGGAAACTTTTTACCGATGTTAGAAAAAGTTAATAATTGTATTACTTCTGGGAAGCAAATACCTCATAAGGATTTCCATTTATACTGTATTCCTTGCCCAGGCCCTGATCACAATGTGCTTGGCTGTTGGTTTTGTGCTAGATTTAACCAATGCACTATTAATCTCCGGTATAGTTTTGCATCAAAGTATTTTGGAAACAGATTTAACTACTCAGAAATGTCATCAGATAGCAATCAGACTACCGGAGTACATAAAAAACGCAAAGAAAAGGACAGAGAAAGGCAGTTGAGATCCAAAACCGACAAAGCTTCTCCTAAGCCAGTTGCCGGTTCGCTGGTACTCATTGAGGTGCTTTTGTAGCCCCTGATACCCGCTACCTTTGAGTCGCAGGCCTCTACCGACACACATGTGGAGTCCGGCATGCCGCTAGATACTCAAGGTATTGGACCAATGGATGTATCTCCCTCGGATGGGTCCAGAGCCGCTGAGCAGGCACCGGCTTCTGAGGGTGTATTCAGACCTCAACATTTGTATATCAAACCGACGACAGCTGCAAAACCAAAGACAAAAGCAACTTCTAAAACTAAAAAACTGACGCATGAGCCACGTGCACAGGCCTCTATGCCTAAAAAACAGATGATCAAAATGGCTGAAGACCTTATTACCTTGATCAGGGGTACCCTTCCCCTCCAGATAAGAGGCCTAGGCAAGACACTGATTATGAATCTTCAGATCAGGTTTCTGTTTCTTCTGATTCCTCTTCTGATCAGGAATTATCTTTACCTCTCTATGAGGATTCTGATGCTGAGGAGTCTATTCCATCTGCATCTCCTCCTGGGGATTATTCATTTGGAGAAACCTTGCATACTTTGAGCGAGCATTTTCACTGGGAGAGTCAAGACTTCTCAGAATCAAAAAAGAGGCTCAGGGATTTCGCTTCTTCTCCCTCAGCACAAGCCTTTAGCCATTCCCCCTGTTTTAGATATTGTGTATGATGTGTTTTCGGAGTCTAGCTTGACCCCTGACTCCTTACCTCTGGCTCCCAGTAAGCCTGACAGATTTTGCAGGGTCCCTGACTCTCATAAATTTTTATTTAGAAATCCTGCTGCTGATCCTGAAACTATTTCACTGGGTCCAAAGGGAGTTAAGGCCTCAACAGCAAAAAGTCCTACCCCCTCTGACAGAGATTCAAGGGCACTAGACAGATGGGGAAAAAAGGTTTATACATCTGCAACCTTGGCAATCCGGGCCTTAAACTGTCAATTTCATATGCTTAAGTACCAACAACATGTTATGGGATTGCTGAAACAGAAAATTATGTTGATTTCAGAATGTGCAGAAAATAAAGACTTGCAAGAATTATTGCATGCAGCTGAACAAGTTGGAAAGCATACTTTGCAATGTGGTTTTGATTCCTTAGAGGCCTCCTGCAGGGCTACAGTTACTGGATCTGTGATTAGGAAGCATGCCTAGTTAAAGGAACAAAATTTGCCTGATCATGTTAAAGCTAAATTGCTAGATGCACCTTTACAGCATGATTCTCTGTTGGGTATTAAGGCAGAAGAGGTTTTAAAGAAAATGGAAGACAAAGCAAAGTCTATGCAAACTGTTAAAGAATTCTTACAAGTACAGCCACCAAGATTCAGTAGACACTGACCTACAAAAAATTGGTCTTTTCCTGTTTCAGACAGAGCTCAAAGGGGCAAATCCAGACGCCCTAAGGGTTCCAGATACCATGTAGGTCAAAGCAATGGCACCCTTCCACCTCCAAATCTGGAGGAGATAAAGCACAAACCTACAGAAAGCAATCCCAATGATTTCCCTCTGCCTACCCCAAGCACTTATCTTTTGGGAGCACCCATAGGGGGAAAATTAGCACTTTTTGCTCAAAATTGTCAGTTAATAACGCAGGACAAGTGGGTACTAAACATCGTATCACAGGGACAGATATTCCATTTCCACAGTCTGCCAATGGCAAATGGTTGGCCAGATCTGCCAAAAAATCAATGGGCAGAGGCACAGAAGCAAGTTACATCCCTCATGGATATGGGGGCCATTCAGACAGTACCAGAACAGGAAAAAGGGCAAGGTTTTTACTCTAGACTGTTCTTGGTACCCAGAAAGGACAAGGCCTGGTGGCCAATACTGGATTTATCAATTTTGAACACATACCTGGACATTGCAAAATTCAAAATGCTGACTTTGCAGCAGCTTCTGCCCATGCTGGGCAAGAATGCTTGGCTGGTGACTTTAGACCTAAAAGAGGCATACCTGCATGTCCCAATAAGACAGTCGTGCAGAAGATACCTCAGATTCAAGGCTGGCTTAATGCATTACCAGTTCTCTGCACTGCCCTTTGGCTTATCTACTGCACATAGGGTCTTTACAAAGTGCCTGGCACCAGTAATTGCATTTTGCAGACAAAGAAGTATACAAATATATCCTTACTTGGATGGCTGTCTCATTCAAGCAGAGAACAAAGGACACTGTTCTTCGACACCTGGCGTTTGTGAAAAGGCTTCTAACATGACTAGGGTACACAATAAACAAAAAGAAATCACAACTGGTACCCTCTCAAAAGATAACATTCCTGGGTGCAAGCTTGGATACTACTGCCCAGGTGGCTTACCTCACACCAGACAAGCAAAGGCAACTGACTGCTTACTTCAAACTGATGGCAACAAAAACCCAGTCTTCTGCAAGGCAAATTCTGCAGGCTCTGGGCTTAATGTCATCCTGCATCCTACTAATTCCATATGCAAGACTGCATATGAGGAAACTTCAATGGTACCTAAAAAGTTGATGGAGTCAACATTCACACAGTCTGGAAACAATGATTCCGCTCATTCCCTGCCTGCAACAGGATTTTCTATGGTGGGCAAAGGCATGTCACCAAAACATGGGACTGCCCTTCACTTTACCCCCTGCCAGCCAGATCTTAACAGACACATCAGATTATGCCTGGGGGACCCACATGGCAGGAAGATGCATTCAGGGTTTATGGACACCAAAACAAATGCATCTACATATCAACCAGAAAGAAATGCTAGCTGTTCAAAATGCCCTAACAGCCTTCAAGGACATACTTTATCCAGGACAACTACTGATAAAGATGGAGAACACCACAGTCATGTGGTATATAAACAAGCAAGGGGGCACACACTCATACCCCCTTTGCAGATTAGCCATGGCACTGTGGGACACAGCTTTGACCTCCCAGAAACATCTTCAAGCTCAACTCCTGCCAGGAAAACAAAACACTCTGGCAGACGATTTAAGCAGAAACCTTATGGATCCTCATGAGTGGAAACTAAATCCACAAGTCTTCAACATGATAACAGCAAAATGGGGGGGGGGGGGCAGACATAGATCTATTTGCCTCTCCTCAAAATTATCAATTAAAAAGATTCTGCACAAAGACTTATCACAGACAAGCATGGAAAGTGGACGCCCTGTCCTTCAGTTGGAAAAACCTATCAGTTTACGCCCTTCGTCCTCTGCCTCTTCTACCCAAGGTCCTCCTAAAAGTCAGACAAGAGAAGCCAAAGATGATATTAATTTCCCCGGACTGGCCCCGCCAATACTGGTACCCAATCCTAAGGAACTTGGCTCAATACCCAGCTTGGACCTTGCCTCAAAGACCACAACTACTGTCCCAGCAAAACAATTAGATCCTGCACAATCAGCTGCAGACTCTGAACCTGGCAGCATGGCTAATCATGTAGTCATACAAACAACACCTCTCAGTAAAGCTGTGATGGATGTCGTTTGGGAAGCCAGAAGGCCTAGCACTAGAAAATCTTATGCTGACAAATGGAAGAGATTCTTTGCTCGGAGTCAAGCACAAGGAACTGATACAGCAGAACCAAATATTCCCCAGATATTACAATACTTAACTGAGATGCTTGACAAAGGCCTATCTTTCTCATCAATCAAAATCCATGCCTTTGCCATTTCGGCTCATTACAATACAGAGCCACCAATCTTTTCTCATCCTTTACTAAAGCAGTATCTTAGAGGAGCCAAAAATTTAAGGCCTCGTAGAAGATCGTCATTACCTGCATGGGACCTCAGTTATGTGTTAGAAAAGCTCACCCTGCCTCCATTTGAACCAGCTGCTACCGCTGATCTATAGTTCATATCATGGAAAACAGCTCTGCTACTAGCAATTACTTCAGCAAAAAAAGTTTCAGAGCTACAGGCCCTCATGGCTGTAGAGCCTTTTATCATCTTTTACCCAGACAGGGTGTCTCTAATGACAAATTCTACTTTTATGTCTAAGGTGGTTTCCAGTGTGCCTCTTAACCAAACAATTCATCTGCCAACTTTTTATCCAAATCCGCAGAATAAGGGGGAGAGAATTCTGCATTCCTTGGACATACACAGACAGCTAAGATTCTGCTTGAGCAGGACAAAAGCCCTAAGAAAAACTGAGCAATTACTAGTGTCATATGCTGCAGGATCAGAAGGAAAGTCTATTTCAAAGCAGACAGTTTCAAAGTGGATAAGCCACTGCATCCATTTCTGCTACTTACACCATGGTAAACCTGTGCCCAAGGGCATTAGGTCTCATTCCACCAGAGCTGCAACTACTTCAACAGCCTTTCTCAGAGGAGTACCAACCAAAGACATTCTAGAGGCTGCTACTTGGAGTTCTGTTCACACCTTTACAAAGCATTACCATTTGCCTCTCTACTCTAAGTCCAGTGCAGGCTTTGCCACTGCAGTGCTGCAGGCCTTATAGCCGCACCTAATGCTGTTTAGCTTCAGCCTCCCAACCATAGCTTTGGGATTCTACCCAAATGTAATGACTGCAACAGTGAAACACGAAGAACATAGTACAGTTGTGTACACTTACCATAACTGTAGATGTTCGAGTGCATTCACTGTTGCAGTCCAGGTTACCCTCCCTCCATCCCCCTGTCATTCTGAAGTTTATCTTTCCTTCTCTATCTTCTACAGCCTATGTGGTGTATTTGCTTGTAGATGAAGGTAAAGTTTATATTGATGCATGTGTGTGTGTGTGTGTGTGTGTGTGTGTGTGTGTATATACATATATATATATATATATATATATATATATATATATATATATATATATGGGTTCACTTCAATTCACTGAACTTTCAATTCACTGACTTTCATTTCACTGACACCATTTCATTGAAATTCATTTCACTGAAACTTCATTTCACTGACAACTATTATTAGCAATAAAATGGAATATTCCCCCTTCCCCACTGTAGTGCGACCCTGGAGTTAGAATATATAGTTAGGGGGGTGTGGGGGGCAGAGCCCCCCACATCGGGGGGTGTGGGGGGCGTAGCCCCCCACTTCATTTCATATGATATTCTTACGTTTTGATATAATATTGCTTAGTAAAAGAAAAGTAAGTGGGGGGCTGTGCCCCCCACACCCCCCTAACTATATATTCTAACTCCAGGGTCGGACTACAGTGGGGAAGGGGGCATATTCCATTTACTTTGTAATAATACTTGTCAGTGAAATGAAGTTTCAGTGAAATGAATTTCAGTGAAATAGTGTCAGTGAAATGAAAGTCAGTGAATTGAAAGTTCAGTGAATTGAAGTGAACCCATATATATATATATATATATATATATATATATATATATATATATATATATATATAATTTTGCTACCTTTCTGGGGGCACCTGACATCGGGGGCAAGAAAAACTAAAGAAAATGGTGTCGGCTGCATGTTTTCTACCCCTGCCGACCTGAAGTCATGGAAGAGAAGACAGCAACCGACGCAGGACCCAAGACTTTGGAATTCAGGCTGACTGAGGGCAACCTGCCAGCAGATTACCGTAATGTAATGACTGCAACACTGAATACACTCGAACATCTACATTTATGGTAAGTGTACACAACTGTACTTTACTAGTGTTGTGCCACAGAGCTCAGTGATAGGACCACTCCTGTTTGGAATGTACTTCTGAAGTCAAGGCTAATGTGTAAGGCATCTGGTTGACAGTTTGCCAATGACTGCAAACTGGGGGCAATCACCGAATCCCCCCAGTGATGTAGAAGGTCTAACTCAGACAGATTATTGATGCCAGAACCATGGTCTAAAACTAAATGCGAAAAAAATGCTTTGTTATACCCTTTGGGAAGACAAATACCCCTGTAAATTACATAATCAATAGCACACCCCTAAGAGTAGACTCGGGGGTGAGAAATCTAGGTCACAGATAGATAGACAGCCTGAATTTTAACTTCCATCTGTCTATAGTAGTGAGGAAGTCCTGTGTGGCACAACTTATAAGTAAAGGTATGGCATCCAGAGCCAAGGAACTTATATTCCCATTGTACTCTACCCTCATTAGAGCAATAATCTAGTACAGTGTGCCATTTGGTATGTTCTTGACAAGGCAGTTACAGCAGCTGGAGTGACCTCAGAAATTCCTCACAAAGAAAGTAAAGGGTGTAAACCACCTGAATTATGTGGCTAGACTAAAAGCCATGTCTTTTTACTGTGTTTCCTACTGACTATTAAGGGGTGACCTAGCTCTGCTGCTACTTATCTGCAAGTAAAACAGCATGAGGGTTACCTGATCTAGAGATATGAACTTAGTCAAAAACTCAAACAAAAAATGCTGGAGAGACAGATGTATGTCTCGGAGATTGCCCCTTCTTTGGAACAGGCTTCCTATTCACACTGAGCAGGACCCTTCCCTGTCCCTCTTCAAATGCAGTTTAAATCAATGGATGGGGAATCACAAATTCACATCTGGTGTAGTGCCTGTGTCCCTTATGGACTGGAGCATTCTGTAAGATACTCAGTGCACAGGCATAAATCCATGCTGTCCTTTTGCCCCTAGGGACCATATATTGTGTAAAATTGGGTTATGTTGGTTTCAGTTTTTTGCCTTACCCCTTGGGTTATCAACAGCTCTGAGAGTGTTTACAAAATATCTGTTGCGTGCTATAAGGCATTCATATTTTTCCTTATTTAGATGACCACCTTATATTTTCAGACTTTTTTCTAAGTTGTGAAGAATCTACTTAATGACCTAAGTTTTCAAATAAACCTGGAGAAATCCTCTCTCAATCCCTGTTTCCTAGATACATCCATAATGATGGGCTTCCTTCCACAGGACAGTGTGGACTTTTACAAAGACCATTTCTTTGTATTTTCCCTCCAGAAATCACAATAGCAAGGGATTACCTCAAGATATTAGGATTTTTGGCCTCTACAATTCTCCTGATCTCTCTGGCCAGATTACATATGAGGACTATTCAGTGGCTTCTCAAGACAGTTTAGTTTCAATACTAGCATCCCTTTTTTTCACATTCCAGAGCTGAATTTTTTCAAGAGGGACCTTCATTGGTGGGTGAATCATTTATCCCTCAGACCAGGTCTGACTTCCACCAGCACCTACTCAATCTGTAATCATGATGCATCAGACATTGCTTGGGTTGAGTTGTTCCAAAGGGTGCAATAGTACAGTGTCTTTTGAACTATCATAAGAAAAAGAAGCACATAAACATTAAGGAAATTATGACACTGATAAATGCACTGAAAACCGCAAACCATCTGTGGGTTCCAGAACTTCTGTTATTCATCACAAACAACACCACAGTTATGTGGTAATAAACTAACAGGGGGAACCAGATCTTCCCCCTTTTGCAGATTATCAGTACTAGCCTGGAAACTGCTCTACAGTTTAGTCCATCACTTTAGGCTACTTACATTCCATCAAAACAGAACTTTGTGGCTGGCAAGGTGAGCAGAACCTGACTGTCCCCATGAAAGTTACATACCGAGGTCTTTTTGTATGAAAGCCTGGAAGACTGAGGCCTTTTTGTATCCATAGACGAGAATGTCCCCATATGGCTTTTCACCCATTCCTCTTTTTTTTAAATGACCAACGGTAATTACCACAAGCTTCCTCACAGGATAGACTTGCACAGGACAGGGGCTTCCTGATCCACCCAGCCTTAAAGTTCTTCAGCTCACAGCCTAGATGATAGAATTTTAATACCTTTTAGGCCACTTTTTTTCTAAGGATGAGCAACAGATATTGGAAGAGGTTAAGAAACCTGCCACTAGAATATCATATGTAGCAAAGTGGAAGAGATTTTATAGTTGCTATCATAAAATGAACCAAGATCCTTTTAATGTACAGACTCCATTGTTCGATATTTATGTGAGATGTTAAAATCTGACCTTTCTTACTGTTCTATTAAGATTCACATTTTGGCCATTAATGCCTGTGTGCCCATGGAACCCCCTTTTTCATCTCAAGTGAAACAGTTTTTGAATGAGGAGTTACATATTCATTCACCCAGAAAACACATGATTCCTCCTTGAGATCTTAACTACATACTAGAAAAAAATTACCTTTTTTCTTTTGAATCAGATTGCAGAGCTAATATAAAGATCATAACATGGAAAACAGTTTTGTTTACTGGTCTGACTTCAACTGGAATAGGGATATGAGTTGCAAGCACTTACAGTGAATCAGTTATATTTCATCTCCATATAGACAGGATATCTCTAAGAACTACTCCTTTCATGCCAAAACTGGTTTTGAGTTCACTTTGAATCAATCTATCTCCTTGTATTCTCTCCTGAGCCAGTAAAATAAGGAAGAGAAAATTCTGCAGACTCTGGATATTTGCAGACAACTCAACTACAACATTAATAAGACCAAGGACTTCTGAAGTTCAAACTTATTATTTATTGCTTATGAAGGTAAAAAATAAAGGACAACCAGTATTAAAACAGACGGTTTCCTAATGGTTGTCCCAGGCCATTCAGTTATGTTGTTATAATGGTAAGTTCATTCCAGCCAAAGTCAGAGCCCATTCCACCAGGGCTGTGGCTAATTCTGCAACTTTCTGAAAAGGGGGGCGGGCTATAGATGCATTCTAGAGGCACCAAGTTGGTCGTTTGTACGTACTTTTACCAAGCACCACAGAACTGATTCCTTTTCCAGGTCCAGAGCAGGATTTGCTTGGACTGTAATCCAGGGAATCTTGGATTCTGATTTTCGTCTTCCTCCTTACCTGTAGCTTACGCTACTGAAATAATGATCTAATGATGAGCAGAGTACAGGCATGCAAGTAAACTTACCATAACAGTAGATATTCGAATACATCACTTTGGTACCTATTTTACAATGGAGACCCAGGTAGATAATGTCCAGTATATGTGATGCAAAAGACAAGTACGTTAATGAATTATATGCATTCAGAAAGGCATAGATACAATGTTTGGTACAAAGATCTGTAGCAGATCTAGGTATAATAGATAGACTATTATAAGCTATGAGATTCGTGAAGGTAATCAGCAAAATTACATATACAACAGGGAGAAGCTGGGGGAAGATTAGGGAACATGGGAGGAGAACTTGAGAGGTGTATGTTAGTAGAATAAGGTTTACAATGTGTAATTAAACAGCTAGGTTGTAATAATAAGCTAAGTTAAAAGACAAGGTGAGTGCATGGGAGGATTCGGGGAGGGAGAGACTAGAAGGTAGTAGTGTACAAAATAGTAACTGGACTGTTTGGGTGTTTTGGATTTATGATGTCTGTCCTGGGGAGTTGATGTGCAGAGCTATGTATTGGTGAAGTGGTTTAGTAGAGCTTTGAATATGGTTAGGTTAGTCTGTTGTCTGATGTTGGCAGAGATATAATTCTGGAGTTTGGAGACATAACTGGAGTATAAGAACAGGCCAGTAGAGTTTTGGGTTTTGTTGTTTTGATTAACTGTGATTTATCCAAAGAGCATGGAGTCTAGCAAGGATAAGGGTTGCACAATATTATGTAGTGCTGTACAGTTTAAAGGTTTGTTAATGATTTTATGAGCGGTTACCAACTGGCTTATAGTGAAAATGTGAGAGATCCTGGGAGCAAAGTTGTTTTAATGCCAAAGAGTGGTGAGTTTTAGCAAGTAAGTTTGCAGGAAATTTGGCTGTCTTACTAGGCCAGTGTAGTTGTGGGAGGCATATAATGGTGAGGGTAGAAGAGTAGTAGTGGTTGTTGATTTTTTTTTTTTTGGCATCATTAGGTTGTGTTTGCCAAGACATAGAAGACTTTGCGGTTTTTCTGGGTTTTCTTTCTAACTTGTATTTGAGTATTATACTTTAGGTGTCATCAATTGTGATATCAAGTAATTTAGTATATGAAACAGTTTCTATGGATGACGTGTTGAAGATCTTTTTTGTATAAGGGACAAATTTCGGTACAAAAAGAAACATTTTTTTCAGTATTTAGAAGGAGATGAGAGTTGTAAAACCAGGTCTCTATAATAATAAAAAAAAATGCTTTTATAAGGTGGTTGTCATACAGAGTTATAGGTGTAGTTACTGCAAGTCTCTTTTTATTTGTACAGGTAGAATGATATTGCCTGCTGCCCAATATATTTACTCTGTATGCTTTATACCATCATAGGTTAGTGTTTGTGTTAAACTACTCAGCAGAACTGGCTGGAAAAGTTGTTAGTAATCATTATATTTGTAGTTTGGAATTTGGAAATGTTACTTGATAGTTGTAGAAAATTACCCTTCGTTTTTCTTACAGGGACTGGAGAGACCCCAACAGTGGAAAGCATTGACTCTTACATGGGGAAGCTGCATAATATTATCCTCGCAAGTCCACAGGAGAATGAAAGTCTGATTGCAGTTGTACGTGATGTTGTAAACCATCTAAACCGATAATGAGGTACGTAGTACTATTTATTTGATTGCTTATTAATTTTTTTTGCACAGTCCTCCTACTAAAACAGAAAAAGATTTCTGTTTCTTCCACATTGTAGTCTTCAGTCCTTACAGCCTGGGATATTTTACACTGTTTGAGGGGAAAATCTGCCAGGCCAAAAATTTAATTATAATCATGTGGAATGCTAATGCCAGAAGGAGAAATCTTCTGTAAAGGTGCCTTTTAGAAAATGTCTGTTATACTTTAGAGTTGTAACATTCAGTGTACTGAGGCCAGCCTACTGTGCTCTACCATGTATGTGCCTGTTAATACTCGGGCTTTAAAACCGGTAAGCCTGCATCTTCTACATTTAAAAACTACCTTTGCCGTATTTTCATGTTTCATTGCCTTGATATCCAAAATGTACTGTTGTGCTTAAGGAAAAAGAGCCGAGCCAAGGGTGAGTTTCACAAGCAATTCACATTGTATGCAAGAGGTATTTAGACACCTGCAGGTAGGTGTTGCACAGCTTGTGGCACATGTGGAAAGGGTATGCAAATGAGGGAGCAAATAAGGGGCTTCAGGGATGCATGTTTGGGTAAAATGACCCAAGTATAAATTTACGTATCGCAAAAGTATCCCACCAGAAATTATAGTACCTACGTAGGACTTGCTAATCTGAACTGACTTCATATACTCCAGACAGAGCTCGACACCAGTGTCTGCAGCAGCTTCCATAAATTGTGCTTCATGGCCAAACTGACCAGCAGCGCATCTGTTACTTCCAAGTGGATTTTGAGTTACCGAATACTGTCTGTAACTTGTGTCTGATGCGCTGATATAAACAAGTGGAGTAGATTTGTTTTTTAGAACCTAGTAGGAAAGAGTCCTCATTATGCATGGCTACTGTGATGTCAACACTTCTTCCTTAAGTTTTGGATAACACTAACCATGTCCACATTGCAGTTAAAGCAGCAGCAGATCCACATAGGGACATGTACATCAGTAGTCAAGAGATGCAACATCATCTCCAATGCAGATGTCCTCATAATGAATGTGTCCTGTTTCTTTATTATGCTGGCTGTTTCCATGATGTCACAACATTGTCCATGTGATTCCTCCAGTTCTGCTTTTAGCAGGGTGAATCACCAGAGGACCATCTAGTTGGTAAACGTAGGCATTGTAATACCTAGTTTGCCATGCCATTGTGTATGTGCTTGTTGAGTTGTACCACCCCCCCCCCCCAAAAAAAAAAAATAATTAAAGTATTGCAGGTGATAAAGAATAGTCTCTTGAACCATGGGTTATGACGCTATTCATAACTATCTGTTTATGTAATGTTGACCTGTTATGATTGATATAGCAGAATTTTCTTGAGTGGTTGTTTATATTAACACATGATGCACACTGGATGTTTTTTATGAGTGGTTTGGAGTGTTTTAATCATTCTGAAGAAGCTTGGGAAATAAAATGAACTTTTAAGTACTAAATTTATTTATTCCCTGTGGAGTCTATTGCGAGTGTTTGTGGTGTTTTTAAGTTTCAAGATACTATTCAGCTAGTGCCTTATTGCCAGAGGGACAAGGGTTTTTACTCCAGGATATTTTGGTTCCCAGGAAGGAGAACTACTTGGATGCTCATTGTAGACCTCTCCGTCCTCAATTCCTTTTCTGAAAAGTTTCGTCTTTCAAAATGTTGACTCTGGTTTCTCTTCTCTTTCTTCACCTTATGCCTTTCTGGTTTCCGTGAACCTAAAGGATGCAGAACTCCATATTTTTATTTACCCTGTCTTCTGTATCTGAAGAAAATTTGACTGCCCAGTTGCCTTCCCCTGAATGTTTGCATTCCTCTGTTGCCTTGCCCTAGGAAGATAATTATCTGGTGGTTCAACTAGATTTCTCTAAATCCAGGCCTTCCTTTTCTACTTCCATCCCCAACTCACGAGCTGTTTATGGATGCTTTGGACATAGCCTGGGAGATTTTTCCAACATCATCAGGGCTCAGGGAGTTTGGTCTACTCAAGAGATGAAAGAGGATATCAGTCAAGGAAATGAAAGCTCTGATCCTGGCTGTTCAGGCTCTGCATTACATTTGGTGTCCCGGTCCACTCAGGGTCTTTATGGACAACAACATGGTTATGTGGTACATAAACAAGGGGGAACAAAATTTTGCCTCCTTTGCAGACCAACCCTCATAGCATAGGACATTGTTATATGTCATCAGTGGATTCATTAGGCAGTCTAGGTTCCATCTGAAAACAGTGCAGTGACAGACAATCTGAGCAGATCCTTACAAATGGAAGTTACATGCAGAGGTTTTCCTGGACATTGTACGTTGCAGGTTACTCCTCAGTTGGATCTTTTTGCTTCCCTTCAGAACAGACAGCACTCTGGATCAGAACTTGGGAAGTTAAGTCCTCTGGTTTGCATATTGGAAAAAAGAACAGTGAAGTTTGTGAAACACTGGTCTGGTATCCCTGTCTCAAGGACAAAGTAAAAGATTATGAATGAGGATAACTGCTCAGAATGTCAGATCCTAGCAGCAGCTAACTTAGCAAAAATAAAGTCTTATTTTTAGAAGAAAATAAACAGTCCAGTTATGGGTTCAAGTGGATCTTTATTCAGTGATTGTTGAGCACTCTTGTTAAACCCTTAACTGGACTGTTTTTTCCTCTGGAAAGAAGACTTTATTTGCTTAAGTTACTGCAGCCAGGATCCAACATCCTTAACATTTATCCTTATTTATATTCTCTGACTTGTAAATTGGGTACCGTGTCTTTTTCTTGTAGACAGATGTTCCTGTATACATTTCCCCCTCTTACTCTGTTGCCAAAGGTCCTATACAAGATCATGTGGGACAAGCCCAAAACTCTTGTTGGCGACTCCCTTTTAGCATAGATGGTATTGGTTTGCCCTTCTTTTTCATTTGGCCAGGGGCAGTCATCACAAGTCACCTCTCAGGATGGATTTACTCGCACAGGACAAAGGCTGTCTCATTCGCCCTTATCTTCTCACTCTACAATTGATTCTGTGTGATAGGGTTTTTATTGCTTTTTGGCACAAGTTTTGTGAGGATGTGCTTCATGTTTTATGGGTGACAAGAAAACCCACTATTAGAAAATCTTATGTTGCTAAATATAAGATGAACCTCTTTCGGTGGGTATTCCTTCTGTTCTTTATTTGTGTGAGTTTCTCACTTCTGGTCTGGCATACTCTTCACTTGCTCATTTGTCAGCCATTTCTGCTTGTCTGTCTCTGGATCCTTCACTTTCTTCTAGGTTTTTTAGGTCCAACAGTTTCTCAAAGGCATCCTTCATATGAGGCATCCAAGAAAGCCAATTCCTCCTTCTTGGGACCTGAACTTTGTCTTGACAAGTTAACTCGGCCATCTTTTGAACAAGTAGTTTCTTATACTTTGAAATTGTGAACCTAGAAAACTGTCTTGTTAGTGACTCTGACTTCTGCCAGAAGAGTATCTGAACTTCAGGACCTTATGTAGGTTCTCTAATTTTAATTTTCCCACAGAGACGGTGTCTCTTAGAACCAATCCTACATTTATATCTAAAATGGGCATTGTGTCTGCGAATCAGACCACCCATCTTCCCTTCTCCTTTCCGTCTCTTCAAAATAGCAGAGAAGAGGATTTTCCATACTTTGCATTTGCATAGACAGTTTAGATATTATTTAGATAATATTAAAGATATTAAGAAATGTGAGCAGATTGTGTTTGGCAGTTTCAAAACAAACCATTTATTGGATTTGTAAAGCCATTTCCTTAATCTTTTAATGGCAAACAGCTTCCAACTTTTGTGTATGCTTTTTCTACTAAGGCAGTTGCCTCTTCTGGAGATTTTTTTAAGGGTCTCAATGTTAGATCCATTTTGAAAGCTGCTCCTTGGCCTTCTTTGCATTCTTGTAATAAGTGCTATAGGTTTGATGGGATTTCAAGGGCCCAGTACTAGTTTTGCTAGGTCCACCCTCCATGTTTTTGTGGAAGGTTCCTCAGTTCCTTCTTCCCCTTCATTCTTTTTAGTTGCTTTAGTACTCTGCCTATTTTAAGGAATACTGCAAGAGTGATTAAGGAAGAACATAGTACAGTTGTGAAAACTTAGCGTACAGTGGATGTCCTACTTATCACTGTTGCAGTATTCCTTCCCTGTGTTCTTTCACCTGTGGATTTTCTTTTTCCTTTGGTTAAGAGAACTTCTTTTTCTAGATGTACGAGTACCATATTTCTTTTCATTTGCTGCTCCTGTTTTTCTAGGGGAATTAAGTTCTGAGGATTTTGCACTTTTACAACACTTCTGTATCTTACACAACTGTACTGTCTTCCCTTAAAAAGCAGACTGTTCCATAGCTAAAGGATTGGGTCCTGTGTATCATTTCAAGTAAGTTTTATTAATGCTGTATTCATGATTTATATGTAGAATACTTGTCAGCCTGATGAGACTTAAATTCTTTAGGTCTGAAGTAGCCCCCTTTCCTTTATAAATTGGTGACATTGCAGCTTATCACCATAGAAGAGGGACACCTCCACATAATAAAATGATGAATAGGAGTTTACTTAGAATTCCCTTGGTTCTGTCTCAGAAGACACATGGTATGTCTCCTGGTCCTTTGGAGCTTGATGTCTGAATTTCATTTGTGCCAGCACCTCTGTTCTGTATTTATACAATGTATGGTTCCCCTTATATCTATAGCACTCTGAGAATTTGTCAGCAAGCACATTTACTGTGCCCATTTGTTTTGTGATCACTTCATTGTTTATTGATAACATGTTTCATTCACTGGAAATTTTACTTCCCTGTGTTGTTAAAGAATACCCTACTATTGCTTTCAGCTTTTGAGATTAAGCTGAAGTCCTAGTTAGAGCCTGAACATTTGGCAAATAGGTAGATGTTCTTTGTCTCACATTGCTGCAATCATAACCTGTGGGTAGTCCGCTGTCCTCGGTCGGCCCGAATACCAAAGAGCTAGTCTGGCGTCGGTCATTGTCGCCCAGAGCTGACGTCAGTACGTAGTAGTACTTAAGCGCATGACCGACGCCATATCCTCAGTCTTTCTTGCCGCGTGGTCCGAAGCTGAAGCAGTGTTTGCAAGTGCCGTTCGGCATTCTGAAATTTTCATTTATCGAGTTTCAGACCGAAGACCAAGTTGGGCTAAGTACCCCGTTGGGGAAATTTTTGTCTTTTCTTGCCTCAGTTATCCGGATGTCAGAAAAAGTTAATAATTGCATTTCTTGTGGGAAACAGATACCTCATAGAGGTTATCATTCTTTCTGTATTCCTTGCTTGGGGCCTGAGCACGACGTGGTCGGGTGTCGCTTTTGTGCTAGATTTAATAAGCGCACCATTAAACGAAGATTAGACTGTGCCAGGCTTGTTTTCGGTAAACGGTGTAACTATAACATGCCGTCGGATCCTCCGACGCCTGCTACCGCTAAAAAGCGTAAAGATAAATCTTTGAGGTCTAAACCGGATGAGTCAGTCTGCGGACGCTGGTTCTCGGAGCCTCCGGTTGAATCTGTGGATCCTGCCGAGGGTTCGCTGAATCCCAGGGGAACCTTTACTTTGCAGGAGTTGGCCTCTCAGGAGTTAGGCCCGGCTGAGGGTGCTTCTCAGGTATCTGTAGTTCCATCTTTACAAAAGGTTATTAGGCCTTCTACTTCAGTGGCTAAAGGCCATGCTAAGGCCAAACCTTGTCTTGTTGGCCCTGGTCATAGTTCTAGCTCTCCAGCCCTGTTCCTAAAAAGCATATGTTGAAAATGGCAGAGGACTTGATTACTTTGATCAGGGTTCTATGCCCCCAGAGAAGAGGCCTAGGGTGGAGGCAGATTTAGAGGAATGGCTCATTCTTCAGACTACTCTGATTCCTCAGCTGAAGAAATTCAGGATTTCCCTTCCTGTTCAGATTCGGATGCAGAGGACTCCTGTCCTTCTGCTTCTCCTCCAGAGGATTTTTCTTTTCTGAGACTTTACATTCCATGAGGGAACATTTCAAGTGGGAAGGTCAGGATTTTTCAGATTCTCGGAAAAGGCTTAGGAATTTTTGTTTCTGCCACAGCATAGGCCCTTGGCTATTCCTCCTGTCTTAGATGTTGTTCAGGATGTTTTTTCTGAATCTTCCCTTAATCCTGATTCTTTGCCTCCTGCCCCTGTTAAGCCAGACAGATATTACAGAGTTCCAGAAGCACATAAGTATTTGTACAAGAGTCCTAGAGCTGATCCGGAAACTATTATTCAAGGTCCGAAGGGTGTTAGGGCTTCTGTGGCTAAGAATCCAGTTCCTTTGGATAAAGATTCCAGAGCGTTAGATAGGTGGGGGAAAAAGTGTACACCTCCTCTACGTTAGCTATGAGGGCTTTGAATTGCCAATTTCATATGCTGAAGTATCAGAACTTTTTGTTAGACCAATTGAAATCTAAGGTGGATGCTTTATCTGAGGGTATAGAGTGTAAGGAGCTCCAGGAGTTGGTTCATGCATCAGATCAAGTTGGCAAACA
Organism: Protopterus annectens; assembly: GCF_019279795.1. Lineage (NCBI taxonomy): Eukaryota > Metazoa > Chordata > Ceratodontiformes > Protopteridae > Protopterus > Protopterus annectens. The sequence goes on from NC_056739.1 coordinate 651,002,171, forward strand.
TTCTTTGCAGTGTGGTTTCGATGCTCTTCAGGCTTCATCCAGGGTGGCTGCTACAGGTTCAGTTATTCGTAGACATGCCTGGCTTAAGGATCAAAATTTGTCAGAGCATGTTAAGGCTCGGATTTTGGATGCTCCTCTTCAATCTGAAGTACTTTTTGGTCCTCCTGTGGAATCAGTTTTGAAAAAGATGGAAGATAAGGCTAAGTCTATGCAGACGGTCAAGGATTTTATGCAGGTGCAGCCCCCTAAGTTTAGTAGGAATTGGCCTGCTAGAGGATGGTCTTATCCTTCTTCGGATTATCAGTCTAAGGGCAGGTCTAGACGTGGTAGAGGCAGGGCTCACGCTCAGGGTTCTTTCAGACCTAGGACTTGGAGATGTCCTTCAAGGATGCATCTGCAGTCATAACAAATGGGTTGTCCTGTCGTCAGGCAGCCCTTCGGTCGGCCGGATTCCAAAGTCTGGGTCTGGCCTCGGCTGGTGTCGCACTTCACCCGACGTCATCTCTCCTGGTCTTCGGGTATAAAGGCATCAGCCGACGCCATTTTCCTCAGTCTTTCTTGCCGCGTGGCCCAAGCAGAAGCTGTTCGCAAGTGCCGGTCGGTCAGATCCAGAGATTATTACTACCGAATACTACTCAAGACTTCTAAAAGCTAAGTACCCGTTGGGGACTCTTTCTTGCCTCAGCCGATGTCAGAAAAAGTAAATAATTGTTTAACTTGTGGGAAACAAATACCTCATAAGGATTTCCACTCTTACTGCTTACCTTGTTTAGGCCCAGACCACGACGTAGCAGCCTGTTTAGCCTGTGCTTCCTTCAACCGACGAACGCTTAGGCGTCGGTCGGAGTTTGCTGAACAGTTTTTCGGCTCAGACTTTGCGTACATTATACCGTCGGATCCTCCGACTACTCAAATTGTTAAAAACCGCAAAGAAAAAGACCGACACTCGCGGTCCGCGGTTTCGCCGAAACCACGGTTAAGCAAACCGCGAGTGTCTCGGTTTCGGCCGAAACCGAGCAAACGGGTCAATCTTCAGCCGAATCCATGACTACTACCGAGGCTCCTGTTACCCTAGTTGAATCGGCCTCTGAAGTTTTGCCTACTAAGGTGGTTCCTATTGAATTATCAGACACCATTCCTTTGGATGTCTCTACCCCAGCACGTGGTGCTGCTAGGCCCCCTGCAGCCATGTCTATTAAGGCCTTTGCCAGGGCTAAAGCAGCCAAAACTGCTAAATCAGTGCCTGCTAAGCCCCCCTCACACAGGCCCAGTTCCAGTTCACAAATGCTTACTTTGGCAGAGGATCTCATCTCTTTAATTAGGGGATCCCAATCTCACCCAGACAGGGCCTCTCAGCCTCCAGAAAAGAGACCTAGAGCAGAGCCCCCAGAGCCAGTGTCCTCTGATGATTCTTCAGATGACTCAGACATTACAGACCATCCAGAGGCTCCTTTTTCTACTTATGAAGATTCCGATGCTGAAGAATCTATTCCATCTGCCTCTCCACCAGAGGAATTTTCCTTTGGGGAAACCTTACATGCCATGAGAGAAAAATTCCAATGGCAGGGACAAGATTTCTCAGATTCAAGAAGGCGGCTTAGGACCTTTCTACACTTACCACAACATAGGCCCTTAGCTATACCTCCAGTTCTGCCTGTTGTGGATGATGCATTTAATGATGTTTGCACTGCTCCTGATACTTTACCTCCAGCCCCTGCCAAACCAGATAGGTTTTACAGGGTACCAGACACTCATCACCACCTATACAAGGCCCCACTTGCAGATCCCGAGACTATCTCCCAGGGGCCTAAGGCAGTAGCTTCAACCTCAGCAAAAAACCCTCTTCCTTCTGAAAGGGAATCCAGGTCCTTAGAGAGATGGGGGAAAAAAGTTTGCACCTCTGCTACTCTCTCAGCTAGAGCTTTGAACTGTCAGTTTCATATGATCCAATACCAAGAGTTTATGCTTGATCAGTTAACTAAGAAACTGTCCTCTGATGACTCCTTAGATAAGAAATATGTTTTAGAAATGGTGAATAACATTCAGCAGGTTAGTAACCATTCTTTAAAATGTGGCTATGATGCACTGGAGGCTTCATTTAGATCAGCCATGACTGGCACAGTTATAAGAAGGCATGCATGGTTGAAAGAACAGGTCTTGCCGGATCATGTTAAAGCAAAGCTGTTAGATGCTCCTATGGATAAGGCCAGTCTATTTGGTACTCCTGCTCAGCAAGTAATGAAGAAAATGGAAGAGAAGGCAAAATCTGTACAAACAGTTAAGGATTTCTTACAGGTTCAGCCCCAAGGTTTAGCAGGAACTGGCCTTCCAAAATTGGTCCTTTCCAGACTCCTCAAAATCTCAGAGAGGCAGGAATAGGCGTGCCAGAGGCAGAAATCAATCCAGAGGAGGTGCCTACAGAGGACGCCAGTGGCAAGGCAATAACCAGCGAGGCACCGACACAACCACTGCCACTGCAACAGGACAATCACAGTGACTTGGCTCTGACACCGCCTACCAGGGAACAAATAGCAGCACCTTTAGGCGGAAAGTTAGCCTTATTTTCAAAAAATTGGCACTATATCACAAAAGACAAGTGGATTTTGCAGACCATAGACCAAAGCTACAGGTTTCACTTCCACACCTTACCAGTAAAAAGAGGAATGCCAAACCTACCTCCAAATCAAAAAACAGAAGCTCTAAAGCAGATAGCTCAATTAACAAAGATGAGAGCTGTGGAAAGAGTACCACTAACAGAACAGGACAAAGGATTCTACTCCAGACTCTTCCTAGTACCAAGAAAAGAGAAAAGTTGGAGACCTATTCTCGACCTGTCCATTTTAAACACATTCATCATTGTCCCAAAATTCAAAATGCTGACCCTACAGCAACTTCTTCCCATGCCGGGCAAGGAGTGTTGGCTGGTAACTCTAGATCTCAAGGAGGCATACCTGCACGTCCCCATACGACCAAATTGCAGAAGATACCTCAGATTTCTTGCAGGATCAGAGCATTATCAATTCTCAGCATTGCCCTTTGGCTTATCTACTGCGCCCAGAGTATTCACAAAATGCCTGGCATCAGTAATCGCTCATTGCAGGCTACAGGGAATCCAAATTTATCCATACCTGAACGACTGCCTGATACAAGCGGACAACAAAAGCAAGCTGACAAAAGACTTACAAAGAGTCATTTGCTTACTACAAGCCCTGGGATACACAGTCAATTTAAAAAAGTCAAGACTGATACCATCCCAAACAAGAACATTCTTGGGTGCGGAATTGGACACAGTAAAACAGATGGCATTCCTAACTGCAGAAAAACAAGAACAACTCCCTCTTTACTTCTTGGCATTAACAAACCAGAACAAACTAACAGCAAGAAAAGTACTGCAGGCCTTGGGCTTCATGGCATCATGCATAATCCTGGTCCCCCATGCCAGACTGCATATGAGAAAGCTACAGTGGTACCTAAAGAATTTATGGTCTCAACACAGGCACAGCTTAGAAACCGAAATCCCACTAATCCCATGCCTGAAACAAGAGTTCCTATGGTGGGCTCAAGCATGCCAGTCAAACCCTGGCTTGCCCTTCCACAACTTTCAAGCAAGCCAAACCATCACAACGGACGCTTCAGACCTAGGCTGGGGGGCACACATGCTGGACAAATGCATACAAGGATTATGGACTCCAGACCAGCTGCACCTGCACATAAATCAAAAAGAAATGCTGGCAGTAACACTAGCAATCCAGAATTTCAGACCATTCCTCAAAGAAGGCCATTTAATGATAAGGACAGACAATACCACAGTCATGTGGTACATCAACAAACAGGGAGGCACTCATTCATAACCCCTATGCAGAATGACTCTGGACCTTTGGAATATGGCTCTGAGCTACAACATCCAGTTGCAGGCAATATTTGTACCGGGAAAAGAAAACATCTTAGCAGACATGTTAAGCAGAACTACCTCGGATGCTCACGAATGGATGCTACACCCGGACATCTTCAAGGCCATCACAAAGAAATGGGGAATGCCACAAATAGACCTATTCGCATCCCCACTCAATCACCAGCTCAAGAAATTCTGCACAAGGACTTACCACCCACTAGCATGGAAGGTGGACTCTCTATCCTTCAGTTGGAAAGGCCTGACAGCATATGCATTTCCACCTCTTCCTTTGATGCACAAGGTACTACTGAAAATCAAAGAGGGAACGTCCAAGGATAATTCTGATAGCCCCAAATTGGCCAAGTCAACACTGGTATCCATTGCTGAGGAGCATGTCTCGGGGGAGAACATGGACACTACCCCTGATGCCCTTGATGTTAACTCAGAACAACTACAACATCATACATCCAAACCTGAAAACTCTGCAACTGACTGCCTGGAACATCACATAACAGCAACTAACCCAGATTTATCCCAAAGGGTGAAAGACATTATCCTTGAAGCCCGCAGACCTTCAACAAAAAGGAACTATGCAGGAAAATGGAAAAGGTTTGTCATTTGGAGTACTGAAAGAGGAAAAGATGTGTCAAAGATAGACATTGCTAACATCCTGGAGTACTTGGCAGAGCTTCTACATACAGGCCTGTCCTATTCCTCCATCAAGATACATGCATCAGCTATTTCTGCAGAATACAGCTTCGATCCCCCTGTCTTCTCACATCCTCTACTCCGGCAGTTCCTCAGAGGAATCAAAAATGTAAAACCTCCTAGGAAACCACCATTACCAGCATGGGACTTGAACTTTGTGCTAGAAAAATTGACACTCCCTCCATTTGAACCAGCAGCAACAGCAGATCTTCAACACCTATCATGGAAAACTGCTTTCCTACTGGCAATTACTTCAGCAAGAAGGGTTTCGGAACTACAGGCCTTAATGGCAGTTCAACCCTTCCTAATCTTCCATCAAGATAGAGTGTCCATGAGAACTAACCCTACATTTATGCCTAAGGTGGTATCCAGAGTGTCTCTAAACCAGGCAATCCACCTACCTACCTTCTTTCCCAAACCACAGGACAGGGGGGAAAGACTGCTGCATACCTTGGATGTACATAGACAGTTAAGCTACTACCTGGACAGAACCAAAGGTAACAGAAAAACTGACCAGCTTTTAGTAGCCTATGCAACAGGAAGGGAAGGAAAAGCAATTTCCAAACAGACAATATCTAAATGGATAGGAAATTGCATAAGATTCTGTTACTCCTACCATGGAAAGCAAATTCCACAGAACATAAGACCTCACTCTACAAGGGCTACAGCCACTACCACAGCTTTCTTACGAGGAGTGGCTACCAAGGACATTATTGAGGCGGCTACTTGGACCTCCGTGCATACATTTGCCAAGCATTACAACTTACCTCTATATTCTAGATCCCGAGCAGGGTTTGCCACAGCTGTCTTGCAAGGGGTCCTAACTACACCATAATTCTTCTTCCTCCTCCCCTAGTTTGGCTATGGTATTCTACCCATTTGTTATGACTGCAGATGCATCCTTGAAGGACATAGTACAGTTTTGTACCTACCATAAATGTAGATATCCGAACAGGATAGCATCTGCAGTCAGGATAACCCACCCTCCTTCCCCTCTGTGGTACTCCTAGGGTATTTACCCTCCTAATAGCTAGCTGGGGGGGGGGATCTCTTGTGGTGTATTTGTTTGTATATAGGTACATACATGCTTATTTTTTGTGTTTGCCTACTATTTTTTTTTGGAAACATTGGCATTTATCCAAAACTAAGTTTTCCAAGAGGGCAACTGGCATCTGGGGCAAGAAACACTGAGGAAAATGGCGTCGGCTGATGCCTTTATACCCGAAGACCAGGAGAAATGACGTCGGGTGAAGTGCGACACCAGCCGAGGCCAGACCCAGACTTTGGAATCCGGCCGACCGAAGGGCTGCCTGACGACAGGACAACCCATTTGTTATGACTGCAGATGCTATCCTGTTCGGACATCTACATTTATGGTAGGTACAAAACTGTACTTTCTCCTGCACAGTCTTCTGGTGAGGGCAGGGGTCAGCCCTTTCATAAACAGACCCAATGACCTGTATCTTCAGCTGCCAGACCCTTCTTTACTGGCAGCTCCTCTAGGAGGAAAGTTTGGACTTTTCAAACAAAACTGGCATTTGGTCACCCAGAACAAATGGGTGTTGGATATAATAAATCAAGGTTACAAGTTTTATTTTCACACTTTTCCTCCTTTCAAAGGCATGCCGGATGTGCCTCCTCAGCAAAGGCTGGAGGCTCAGAACAAATTTCTTTGCTTTTGCAGATGGGGGCAATTCAGGTGGTCCCTCCGTCAGAAGTAGGCCTAGGATTTTATTCCCGTCTATTCCTAGTGCCAAAGAAAGGAAGCACTTGGAGGCCAATTCTGGATTTGTCCATTCTCAATACCTACCTAGACATTCCAAAGTTCAAGATGTTAACATTGCAACAACTTCTGCCTATGCTAGGCAAAGATCACTGGATGGTAACCCTGGATCTCAAAGAGGCCTATCTTCACATCCCTATCAGGCCCAGCTGCAGGAGATTCCTGAGATTTCGGGCTGGTACTTCTCATTATCAGTTCTCTGCATTGCCCTTTGGTTTATCTACTGCGCCCAGGGTATTCACAAAAGTACTGGCTCCTGTAATTGCTTTCTTCAGACAGAGAGGAATACAAATTTATCCTTATCTGGACGATTGCCTGATTCTTGCTCAAGACAAAGACAAGTTACTACAACATCTCCAGTATGTAATGGCAGTTTTAAGGTCCCTAGGGTATTCTGTGAACGAAATAAAGTCCAGTCTAGTGCCCTCTCAGGACATGTGCTTTCTGGGTGTGAGACTGAATACAGCTTCTCAGATGGCATTTCTGACCCCAGACAAACAAAGAACTCTTCATCTATACTTCCAGCAGTTATCAGTAATGTCCAGGCTGACTGCAAGGACAGTCCTTCAAGCCTTGGGGTTCATGGCATCTTGCATTCTAGTACTTCCCAATGCCAAACTGCATATGAGGAAGCTACAATGGTATCTCAAAAGTGTGTGGACTCAACACTGCCACGGTTTGGACACTGTCATTCGGATTATACCTTGCATCCAGAAGGAATTCTTGTGGTGGGCTCAGGAATGTCACCTAAACAGGGGACTCTCTGTGACCCGACCAGAGGCGAGCCAGATCCTAACAACGGATGCCTCGGACTTGGCTTGGAGAGCACACTTCAATGGGAAATGGATACAAGACATGTGGCCTCCCAAACTACTACATTTGCATATCAACATGAAGGAGATGTTAGCAGTCCAATTTGCCTTGATGGCCTTCAAGGACCTACTTCAGCCGGGACAGGTGTTGATTCAAACAGACAACACAACAGTCATGTGGTACATCAACAAGCAGGGGGGAACCCATTCCTACCCTCTTTGCAGACAAGCAATGATATTGTGGGAGACTGCTCTGAGTTTGCACATCAATCTTCAAGCACGGTTTCTGCCAGGAGCACAGAACTTCCTAGCAGATGTATTGAGCAGACAAATTGTGGATCCCCACGAGTGGAAATTGGACCCTCAGGTATTCAAACAGTTGACCGTGGCTTGGGGAGCTCCAGACATAGATCTGTTCGCTTCTCCACTGAATTTCCAACTGCCAAAATTTTGCACAAAGATGTTCCACCCAATTGCTTGGAAAGTGGATGCTCTATCTTTCAGTTGGAACAACCTTCACGTCTATGCTTTCCCCCCTCTGCCTCTTCTTCCCAAGGTACTCTTGAAAGTCAGGCGGGACAAGCCTTGCATGATTCTAATAGCACCAGATTGGCCACGTCAGCATTGGTATCCTCTGCTGAGGAGTTTAATTCAGGAGCCTCCTTGGCCTTTGCCACAGATTCCTCATTTGTTATCCCAGTCAAACAATCATTTTCTCAATGTCAGGGTGCAGTCCCTGCATCTAACAGCCTGGCGTATTCTGTATTAGAGCCGGTGGGGTCTCAGCTTCCTCAACAGGTTTTAGATGTCATTTTGGAAGCCAGGCCTAGTACTCGAAAAGTTTATGCTGATAAATGGAGGAGATTTTTTCTTTGGAGCACAGCAAAGGGCTTTGATGTTTCAGTACCTAATTTGAGTTTTGCACTACAGTATCTTACTGAATTACTAGACAAGGGTTTGTCATTCTCTTCTGTGAAGGTTGCTGCAGCCATTTCTGCTCACTATGATTGTGACCCTCCTTTATTTTCTCACCCTTTGTTCAAACAATTTCTTAGAGGGGCAAAAAATATAAGACCCCCACGTAGAGCTCCTACTCCTTCCTGGGATCTCAATTTTGTGCTGGAGAAGCTTACTTTACCTCCTTTTGAACCTGCAGCTACGTCTGAGTTGAAGTTTTTGTCTTGGAAGACTGCTTTTTTGTTGGCCATTACTTCTGCTAGGAGGGTATCTGAATTGCAGGCACTCATGGCAGTTGAACCCTTTCTGATATTCCATAAGGATAGAGTTTCTTTTCGTACTAACCCTACTTTTATGCCTAAAGTGATTTCTAATGTGGCCTTGAACCAGTCTATTCATTTGCCTACTTTTTATGCTGATTCCCAAAATAAGGGGGAAAAAGTCTTGCATTCTTTGGATATCCGCAGGCAGCTACGTTATTATTTGAGCAGAACTAAAGAGTTCAGACAGACTCAACAATTATTTGTTTCCTTTGCTTTGGGTTCACAAGGGAAAGCTGTTTCAAAGCAGACTATTTCTAAGTGGATTGGTCAATGTATTGCTTTTTGTTATTCTCATCATGGGAAGAATGTTCCTGCTGGGATCAGACCTCAATCTACTAGGGCTACTGCCACATCTACTGCTTTTTTGAGGGGGGTAGCTACTAAGGATATTTTGGAGGCAGCTACTTGGAGTTCAGTACACACTTTTACTAAGCATTACCATCTCCCTCTTTATTCCAAGTCCAGGGCTGGGTTTGCCACTGCAGTTTTACAGGGCATGTTAGCAGCTCCTAATGCTATTTAGTTTGCCAGCCTCCCTTTTCCTTTGCTTTGGGATTCTACCCACAGGTTATGACTGCAGCAATGTGAGACGAAGAACATAGTACAGTTTTGTACCTACCATAAATGTAGATGTTCGAGGATCTACATTGCTGCAGTCCTATTATCCCTCCCTCCTTCCCCTCTCTAGTTTGTGTTTGTTGTGTTTCTTTTGGGACACTCTTTATTTCCACACTGGTGGTTGTTGGCTTACTATTTTGGCTCTGGCCTTTCATTTTTAGGCCTTCTGACATCTGGGGCAAGAAAGACTGAGGATATGGCGTCGGTCATGCGCTTAAGTACTACTACGTACTGACGTCAGCTCTGGGCGACAATGACCGACACCAGACTAGCTCTTTGGTATTCGGGCCGACCGAGGACAGCGGACTACCCACAGGTTATGACTGCAGCAATGTAGATCCTCGAACATCTACATTTATGGTAGGTACAAAACTATACTTTTCTGTATTTAATCTATTAGATTTGTTTTTAAAACTAGGGTATGTTAGGATATCTAAATAGTACCTTTTTTCTCTTGTATGCCTTGGTTGTTTTGAGCTTCCTCTATAACCTCTTTTTGGTGACATTCTTTATATATTTGTTTAACCAGTGGGCATTCATGAATGCAGAGTTAATAATATATAGCGTTAGTATCCTAATCATAGTTGTATGGGTCACTGAGGATAATATCCCGTTCTGTTTTCATAACTATATAGTTTGTAGCATCATAGTGTCACTTGGCAAAGTCTAGAAGGAATGATTTATTTATAACTGGGTAAGAGTTTATTCTTAGTTTAATAATGCTGAGTCCATGATCTGTGTTAATTACAGAGAGTATAGGCATGGGATGTCCTTCCGTATCATTGTTGCAGTATTTTTAAAATAGGGATCCCCTGCCAATGGCAGCCCGACGTCTGGCACCTATACAAGTCTTTTGGTTGGAAAGGGTACATTGTATGTTACATGTATGCTACTTGTGCACAGCATAAGGCATAAAGTTGACGTCCAGGTATGCCATCCTCAGAACTTCTTTGCCTCCAGTCTGAACATCATCTTTAATTGTCTGTCTGAGTGCACATTCATCTGCTAGTTTCTACAGCTTTCAGATAAGTGCCCCATTGGGTTTTTTTTCTTTTTTTATCTTACATTTGCCTTGTTTCTGGTTGTTGGGACTCATGTCATCCAGAAAGGTGAAATGCCAGTGCGGGAGATAGATTCCTTGTTAAGATAGTCATGATAGCAGTGTTTGTTCTGTTTAGGTGCTTCCCACGACCTTATGTCTTTGAGATTTGTCAGTCCTTTGTCCCCAAGACATTGCAGAGTCCACTTTCTTCCCTCTTGGTTTACCTAGAGAATGTACAACTTAAATTGTTGACTAAGGATGCCATGAAAGATCTTCCCGACCCGAGGACTAGCCATCTGAGAAGAAAAAGGCTAAGAAAGTCTGGTCTAATTCTTCGGCTGTACTGCCTCCACTGGATATCTCTCTTGAGGCTGGTGAAAGCCCACAGGAGTGTCCAGTTTCTTTCTCGGATTCCTATGCCATGAATCCTTCAGTGGCTAGCGTGGGACCTGATGCCACATACATCCATAGAAGTTTTGCAGACATCTGCCTCGGATGTACAAGGGAACTGCATCTGGTTATTACTGAAGGGCCTAGGAGTGTTCCTCAAATTTTAGTAAGGGAAGAGGTTCCGACTACCATTTTGAAGTGCCATCAGGGCCTCAAAAAATTTTTTAAGGCTGACATTCCACTCAAAGAAGCAAAGAACTAACCATATTTAATCTACTGAAAAATATACTCAGAGTGAATGGCAAAACTTCACTCAAGGCTTGTTTAGTGCTCTTATGACTCTCAAGCCTCTACAGGGTGTTTCTGTTCCTGCTCCCATCAGTCTTCTACCCCTCTTAAGAGAGCCAGAGAGCAGGATTCTTCAGAAGAGGATGCTGCTGATTCTAATGGAGTCCCTGACTTATTCCTCCCAGATTCCTTCACCACTTGACTGTGGTTCTGAGGAAGAAGAGTCTATCAGTGCTGACTCTCCTTTTAAGGAAATTAATTTTAGTGGCACTCTTTCCAGAATGATGGAATTTTTCAACTAGGACTGTGTTTAGGTGTCAGATGTTCAGAAGTACTATGAGCTTCTACAAATGGAGTCTCTTAGACCTTCTGCTGTTCCTCCGGTTCTTGCAGCCTTGCTGGATGCCTTTTCCACTGCTTCCAAGGTTCCAGACTCCTAACCCCCTGCTCCCAAAGGATCTGATAGATTTTAAGTGCATAAAGGCTGCAAATTTCTTTACAAGTGTCTCTCTTTCTGACCCCTCTGTGGTGTCTGTGGCTTCTGAAAAGCCTTCCAAATTGTTGCCTTCCACCAAATTGCTTCCATCTGATAAGGATAGCAGAACCTTGGTGAGACTGTGTAAAAAGGTGTATACTTCTGCTATGCTGGCCTTTAGAGCTGTTAACTAACAGACACACATGACTAGGTATGTTTTGGCTGTTTTCTGTCAAGCCTGTCAGGCTATTTTTGATCTCCCTGATTCTGAGGGGAAGGCCTCTGCACCTGCTTTGCTTGGGACATCCTCCCAAGTAGCTCGCCATTTTATTAAATGCGGCTGATGCTTCATCTTAGGGCTGCTGCTTTTAGATCTGTTTTGAGGAGGTATTCCTGGCTCAGACTTCAGCCTTTGCTTCATGATGTCGAGGCTAAACCAATGGATGCTCCTCTGGATATGCGAAATCCAACTGAGAAGAACAGGATAGTCAAACAGGACCTGGTTTGTCAGGAAAAAGGTGGCTTCTGAGTAGGAGGAGTTTGGGTAGCCCTAGCAGGGGGAGCCCATCTATTACCCCTTTTACCTTTGGGGGATGTCCCAACATGGCTTCCGACCAGGACATAGCACCATAACAGATCTACTCTCATTCTTAGAAACTGTCAGTCAGGCCCGAGATTCTGGGAACTTAGTATCCTCAGTGCTCCTAGATCTCTGTAAAGCATTCAATACTGTTTCCCATAAGCAGCTTCTAAGTCACCTGTCAAACCTAAATCTCTCACAAAACACTCTTTCCTGTTTCTCAAGCTATCTGTCAGCTAGATCTCAGGATGTGAAATGGAAAAAAGGCACCTCACCTTTCTTACCCACCCCTACCAGAGTACCACAGGGGTCCATCCTCAGACCAATGCTGTTTAATATCTTTATCAATAACTTTTACTCTGCTATTCCTAATCCCAAAGTCATCCAATATGCAGATGACTCTACACTTGTCTGCTCTGCCTCTAACCTCTGTGAACTCCTATGTAAAACTCAGACTGCATTCTCAACAACTGAGATCTGGATGCACCAACATCACCTTTCTCTCAACGCTAACAAATCTAAAATACTATTATTCACACCCTCAAAAATCTCCGTGTTTTGATAAAAATTCCTTCCAAGTCCTTAGCCAAGGTAACTCTCTGATCGAAGTTGTTCCCTTTGCCAAACTACTTGGTGTAACTATAGATGAACACGTCAAGTTCGACATCCATATTCAGGAAATATAAAGAAAACCCACCAAAAAACTAGGTATGCTATACAGGAACAACCACTTCCTCTCTACTTCTACCAGGCATACTCTGGCTCCTCTTACCTCCTTCCCTCCCTTCTGTATGGCACCCAGTTACTAACTAAACCTATCCTCTTCCATCACTTCCAAACTTGAAAGCTGTTATAACAAAATTTCTAAATTTGCCACCAAAGCCAAACAATTCCACTCATCAGTGTTACCCTCCAATCCCTCAACTGGTTAGAATTCACAAATTACCTGGACTTCCTCCAGCTCACTACAGCTCATAGACTAATATTTAATCCAAACAAATTTCCCGCTGTAACTAGCATCCTTCCCCCATACACCCCAAATAGAACTCTCAGATCTGAACACCAAAACTTACTGTCCACAAACCTAAACATCCTGCTGGACAACTTCTCTTCTCCTTCTCCTTAGGTAAGAAATGGAACTCTCTCCCTTCCACAGTAAGGACAATGTCAAACACAAACAACTTCAGAACTTAGCTTTACTCCTACCTCTCCTCCAAATGGAAATGTATCTGCTTTCTGCCTACCTAGAACTCTTTAACAAAAGCCCCTGGGAGGGTAGCCTCCTGAGTTCCTAAGCACCTTATAGCTGGCTATAACCTTCTATAGCTAATTCCCATACAATCTCTCACATTCTGTAAATATTGTAAATAGCTTTTGACTTTTGACTTTAACTGTGTGAATTTGTTAAAATGTATATGCACGATATTTTTCCACTATGGGCAATATTGCTCACGCTTTGTATTTGATATGTATTTCTACTTGTACTTTTATTTTTATTGGACTGTTTTCTTTACTGTAATCTGTTTCATGGAGCTTTTCTCCCTGGGCCTCCACTGAAAATGAGCTCTCTGGGCTCAGTGGACTTCCCCGGTAATCAAACTGGAAATAAATAAATAAAATAAATAATAATAATAATTTGTTTGGCTCTGCGGAGTTGTTCAAGTCCCTGCAAGAAAAGGGCTAGGCCTTAGAGGAGATGAAGCATATTTTTGTTTCCCCTGTCCCTAAGTTTCACCAGCATTACCTCCTACTTTGCCTGCCTTTGTTCATAGACCATCTTGCCTTCCCCAAAGGTAAAAGGGGCAATAGATGGGCTCCCCCTGCTAGGGTTACCCAAACTCCTTCTACTCAGAAGCCAGCTTTTTCTGACAAACCAGGTGCTGTCTGACTATCTTGTTCTTCTCAGTCAGATTTCTCTTTCACTGCATCATTCCCTGTCCCTTCCTATTTGAGTAAAGGGTCACCCAAGACTCGTGGGTTCATTTCATAATTTGCCAGGGTTATTGTATAATTTGGAAACCCCACCCCCACCCCTCATTGGGCACTCCTTAGCCTCCCCAGGAACAACTGCCCTTTTTTTCTGGAGGTGCTTCAGGGTCTGTTGGCTCATGGAACAATTCAAGCAGTTACATCTCCTCAGAGAGGTAAGGGTTTTTAATCCAGAATGTTCTTGATCCCCAGGGAAAAAGGCACCTAGAGACCCATTCTGGAGCTTTCAGCTAAACACCTGCTTGAAGGTCCCTTCCTTTCAGATACTATCCGTTCAAACCTTGTTTCCTCTGCTGCTTCCTCAGGCTTTTGTAGTTTCTTTGGATCTCAGGGATGCTTATCAATACCTTCCTATTCATCCCCTTTTCAGGAAGTTTTTTGGTTTCTGTGTTGCTTCCTGGCATTTTCAGTTTTGTGGTTTGCCCTTTGCCCTCTCTACTGCTCCAAGGGTCTTCACCAAATGCTTTGCTCCTGTGATTACTTTCTGCAGGCTAAAGGGGGGATACCTGTCTTTCCCTCCCTGGGCGACCTGCTTCTTCAGGCCTCCTCTCAAGAGATCTTACTTTCAGCATCTATACTTTACTAGTTTTCTCTTGCAAAGCCTGGGGTTTACTGTAAATTTCCAGATGCCATTTTTGACTCTTTCTCAGGATCATGTTTATCTGTATTGCAGGATCCAGGCTGTTCCAATGCCGGCATCCCTTCCTCCTCCCAAGGCCTTAACTCTCATCTCTTTCTTTCAGTCCTTTATTCTTCTGGCTTCAATCACAGCCAGAGAATTTCTGAGGGCTCTGGGTTACATGGCTTCCACTGTTCCTATGCTCATCCTAGCCAAGATCCACATGAGAAAGCTTCAGTGGTTTCTAAAGTCAGTTTGACTTCAACATTCTCATCCTTTAGATTTTATAGTTTCTCTACTTCCATGCCTCAAGCTGGAACTTCATTGGTGGAGTCATCAGTTGCCCATCAACCTAGGGCACCCTTTTCAACCTCCAATCCCTTCTCAGGAACTTTTCACAGAGGCCTTGGACATGGGATGGTGGCCTCCTTCAGCCCTCTGAAGACACAGGGCCTTTGGTCACTTGGACAAAAGAAATACCACATCAGTGTCAAAGATTTTCTTCCTGGGCCACTCAAGATTCTTACAGACCATACCACAGTAATGTGGTATGTCAACAAGCAAGGTCTTGACTCCTATGCAGGTTAGCACTTCAGGTTTGGGAGCTGGCTATCCACTATCAGGTGACCCTTTAGGCAGTTTACATTCCCTCAGATCAGTACACAGTGTCAAATTCTCTGAGAAGGTCCATAACACTGTCCTACAAGTGAATGCTTCACAGGAATGTGTTTCTGGACATTGTTCACCAGTGGGTAGTCCTCAAGTAGATCTTTTTGCCTCCCGTCTGAATAGACCATTTCCTCTGTTTTGTGCCAGAGTCTCATGCCCTTTGTTTTTCTTGGAAGGGATTTTTTGCCTTCCATCCCTCCCTTCCTTTCATTCCAAAAGTCCTGTTCTATGTAAAACAG
The DNA here is from genome assembly GCF_019279795.1 of Protopterus annectens. Lineage (NCBI taxonomy): Eukaryota > Metazoa > Chordata > Ceratodontiformes > Protopteridae > Protopterus > Protopterus annectens. Next base: position 651,017,555 of record NC_056739.1, read on the forward strand.
GATGCTTCCAAAATCTTGTTGGTGATTCCCTTTTGGCCCAGACAGCATTGGTTCCCTCTTCTGCATATTGCCAAGGGCAGCCATCACAAGTTACCTCATGGGGTGGACCTACTCACACATGACAAAGGATCTCTCATCTATCCCCACCTGTCCACTCTTCAGTTGACGTTGTGGGTGATAGGGTGTTGATTCCCTACAGACTCCTTTTTCTGAAGACGTGTTTCGGGTCCCACAGGAAGCCTGGAAACCCACTACAAGGAAATCTTACTTGTCCCAATGGAAGAGATTTTCTGTTTGGTGTCTTTGTCATAACGTGGATCTACTTACTGAGGATGTTCCTTTGGTTCTGACTTGCTCAGATGGTGGGGTGGCATATTCTTCTCTTAAGGCCCACCTTTCAATTATCTTTGCTGGTCAGCCTTTGACTTCCCCTTTCGCCTCTAGATTTGAGGCCAAGCAGTTTCTTAAAGGCATCCTTCACATTAGGCCTTCTAGGGAAGCCTGTCCCTCTTTCCCGGGACCTTAATTTTGCTTTAGAAAACATGACTCCAGCTCCTTTTGAGTCTGCTGCTTCAGCTTCCTTACAGCATTGTTCTTGGAACACTGTTTTTTGGCCCTTCTGCCAGAGGTGGGGTCTGAGCTGCAAGCCCTTATGGCTGTTCCTCAATTTAGTTTCGTATAAGGACAGTGTGCCCCTTCATATTAATCCTTCTTTTACGCCCAAGGTGGTTAATGAGTAGTCTCTAAATCAGTCTATTCATTTGTCCACTTTTTTCCCTTTTCTGCAGTCTGCTAGTGAGAAAGTTTTGCACAGACAACTCGGGTATGATTTGGATAAGACTAAAGCTTTTCATAAATCTGAACAGCTTTTTGTTTCTTTTCATCCTAGGTCTTTAGGTTTGGCTGTTTCCAAGCAAACCATTTCTTCTTGGATATCTAAAGGCATTTCTTTTTGCTATTCTTTTCATGGGAAGAGTTGTCCTTCCTCTATTAAGGCTCATTCCACTAGGGCTGTGGCTTCCCCTGGTGCTTTTTTTCAAGGGCTTGGATACAAATTCTATTCTTGATGCAGCAACCTGGACTTCTGTGCATACATTTACTAAGCACTACAAGTTGGATGTGATTTCTAGGGCCAGAGCTAGTTTTGCCAAGGCCATTCTCCATGGCTTCTTTGTGGGCTCTGCTGGCCCTTCCTCCTCCCAATTTTCTTCCTGAACTCTTGCACTCTCCGTATGGTAAAGAATACAGCAGTAGTGATATGGAAGGGCATAGTACAGTTGCGTAAAATCTTACCATAACAGTAAATGTCTTTCTCGTCAATGTTGCAGTCCCTCTCTGCTCCCCCTGGTCCTTTTTCTTTTTGGATGTGCTTGTTACCTACATATATCCTTGGACTGTCACTCCTACTGGGGCTTTTCAGTTCTGATGATGGTACCTCCAGACATCACCTTTATGTGCTGTGTCATGCACGAGGAACATACATGTGACGTACGGCATACCTTTACAACCTTTAGTATACTGACTGGACGTCGGACTGCCCTTGGAAGGGGCTCCTTATTGTAAAGAATACTTTAACAGTGACGGAAAAGACATCTGCTGTTATGGTAAGATTTTATACAACTGTACTTTGTGAGCAGAAAGATCCCAGGTTTCTCAGGATGATCTCTAAGATGGTGCTATCTCCTAGTTAGGTTTCCTGATATCTCTTTGTCCTTCTATTCATATGCTGCAGCATTCATCACATTAAGGAGTTTACCTCCGGCTGACTTGTATGTCTGGCCAGTAATAATAATGAATTCTCAGATATCAGTAGACTTCCAGTTTTTTTCATGCTTAAAGGTGATTGTCCTTGCACTACTTAAATTGTGTAACAAACATATGGAATGCAGTGGAAAACAGAGGTCTTTGTACATCCTCCTTTCTGTACGCTTCTTTTTTCATTATGAATATTAAGCTACTTTGTTCAGTATGCCTGTATTGTAGGCCACTATTTGTCAGTTGCAGATAATTGTTTAGTTTTGACAGGACCTTTCTTTCATTGAGTTTTGGCATTTTTTGCTGTAAGATTTTTTTTTTTGTAATTGAATTGTTTTCCTTTGGCTAAACTCAAGTGCATTGTGTGGTTTTGGAGATAAGCTGCTAGCAAACACAATTATTTTTCTCAATAATACTGTATGTTCTTCCATGCCACCTTTGCAGTATTCATCACATGGGATCTCCTGCCAACGATAGTCCAACATCCGGCCAGTATACCAAAGCCTGTACATCCTCCCAGCATCATACATCAGGCATATGTTCCCCTCACAAGTGCAGGACATAAAGATGACAGATGCATGCTCTGTACTCAGAACTTCTTTATCCACAGTTGAACTTTTGTCTGAATGCCTTTCGCTGAGCTGGTTTCTACTAAGCAATTTACAGAAAACTGCTCATTTGGAGTCCCTTCTTTTTTCCCTGTGTTTACTGAGAGTTCAAGTCATCCAGGAAAGGAAAATGTCAGTGTGGGAGGCAGATTCCCCATAAAGATAGTCACAGGATATGCCTGTTCTGTTAAAATGCTAAGCATGACCATTCCAATGTACCGTTTGTCAGACCTTTGTTCCAGAAACTCTTTCCAGCTGTTTATCTTCTTTGTCCATCTGCCTTGAGAACCAGCATCTCAAGTTTTTGACCCAAGGTTCCATGGCCGAATCCACCTGCCAGAGGTATAACTGTCTCTCAAAAAGAAGGCTGAAAAGTCTTGGCCTGAATCTGCTGCTGTCCCGCCTCCACTGGATGTCTGTCTTGAGGTGAATGAAGACCCTGATGAATGTGCAGTGCAGCATCTGATTTCCTGTGCCATGGCCCTGTTGGAGGATGGCATGGAACTGGTGTCCCACATTTCCTCTGAGACTGTGCAAACGTCCACCATGGACATTGAGGGAGAACAACTGCTGATCATTTCCAATGGACCTAAGGGGATTTCCAAGATTCTTGACGAAGAAAGAGGTTCCTTATATTCTTATTGATTCTAGACATGGCTCTGAGCCCCCTAGGTTGGTCAAAGCTGAAATTCCATTAAAAAAGAATCATAAAAAAAAAACGTATTCCTCCCACTGCTAAAGATCCTCATAAAAAATGGCAGGAATTTATCCAGGGTTTAGCCTTGAGATCTCCTCAGGGATTATCTGTTCCTGCTTTTCCTTGGTGTTCTACTCCAGCCAAAAGAACTAGGGAATCTGATGCCTCGGATGAGGAGTTGGATTCTGAAGATGAATCCTGAGTTCTATGCCTCACGAATCACTTCACCCTTAGACTATGGGTTAGAAGAAGAGGATTTCTTTTGCGGAGTTGTCCTTTGGAGACGCTGTAGTTTTCATGATAAAGCCTTTCAAATGGGATTGCTACTAGGTCTCTGACAGTCAAGAGGTATTATGAGCTGTGTAATACAAATGGAATCTCCTAAACATTCTGCTGTTCCTCCTGATTTGGATGTTTTCTTGGATACATTTACAGCTGCTTCTTTGGCTCCTGATTCCCAGCCTATAGCCCCTAAGAAGCCTGACTGCTTTTATAAGGTGCCTGTGGCCTTTTAAGTATCTTTACGAGTGTCCTTCTTCAGATATTATTGTGGTTTCTGTTTTTGCTAACAGACCATCCAAGCTTTTATCCTCTTCCATATTACACTTCTGATAAAGACATTCTGGTTATGGTGAGGTTGGGGGAAAAGTTTGTACTTCTGCTATCCTGGCCTTCAGGGCCATAAGTTATCAAACCCATATGACCAGGTATGTTCTGGCCATTTTGTCACAGCTTGGGAGAGGGAGTCTTATCAGAACTTCTCGACTCTGAAAGCAAGACTGTGCTACTCTTTCCTTGTTGAGCTCCACTTCACAGGAGTTACAGTGTAGCCGATGCATATTGTAGAGCTGCTGCTTCATCTCCAGACCTTACCTAATGATATTAAGGCCAAGTTCCTGGATGCTCATTTTGAGAACCAAAACCTTATCTGTATTGCTGCTGACCTATTTGACTGTACAAAACAAAGGTATAGTTATCCAGGATCTTAATCAATTGTTTTTTTTTTCTATCCCCAAAATTCAGAGAAACTATCCTTCTAAGTCTGCCTTTGTTCATGGGCAACCTCGTCAGCCTTCTAAAGGGAAGAGGATGTGTCCCTAGCAACCTGTTTCCAGTCTGATTCCCCTTTCGCTGATTCCTGCAAGGGAATTTCTTGGGTCCTTGGAGTCCATGCCATCAACCATTTCCATGATTCCCTTTACAAAGCTTGTTATGTGGAAGCTTCAGTGATAACCTAAAGATGGTTTTGCTCCAGCATTGACACCCTCTAGAGTTTCCAGTTCATCTGCTACCCTGTCTCAAACTCAAGTTTCATTGGTGGATTTGGCAGATTTCCCTCAATCCAGACCTGCCTTTTCAGACTGCACACCCTACTCAAGAGCTGTTCACAGAAGCTTCCGATCAGGGGTGGAAAGCCTCTTCCAACAGTCTGATGGTTTAGGGCTTGTGGCTCCTTCATCAGCAGTCAGACCACATCAACATAAAGCAGATGAGGGCACTTATTCTTGCTGTGCTGGCCTTTTGTTCTGTTTGGTCTCTAAGTGCTTCAGAGGTCTTTACAGACAAAACCATAGCCATGTGTTACATCAACAAACAGGGGGACATGTGAAGACTTGTATTCTTTGCAGACTAGCCCTTCAGGCCTTGGACTTTGCTATCCACCATCAAGATAACCCTTCAGGCAGTCTACATCCCTTCAGAACACAACATTGTAGCAGAGACTGTGAGAAGTCCAGGATACCACCTCATGAATGGATGGTTTACAGAGAAGTGTTTCTGAACATAGTACATCAGTGGGGTATTCCTCAAGTAGATCTTTTTACCTCCTCTCTGAACAGGCAACTTCCTCACTTCTGTTCCACAGTCCTGATTCCTCTGACTTAATGTGGATGCCATGTCCTTTTCTTGGAAGGGAATGTTCCTGTTTACTTACCCTGTTCTTCCTTTGCTTCCTAGGGTCCTGCACACGATCATGACAAGACTCCCCTGCAATCTTGTTGGTGACTCCCTTTTGGCCCAGACAGCACTTGTTCCTCCTCCTCTTTCACCTGGCCAGGGGAAATCATCACAAGTTACCTCACTGGATGGATGACCTAACACAAGGCAAGGGGTCTCTCATTCATCCTCATTTATCCAGTCTTCTTTTGACACTTGGGAGTGATAGACTTTTAATCCCTTTTAGACTTCACTTTTCTAAAGACATGCTTATGGTGTTCTTAGTGTTTCACTGTTGCAGTCATTACATTTGGGTTATCTGCCTTCAGGTAGCCCTCAGCCAGCCTGAATATCAAAGTCTTGGATTTCCTGCATTGGATGCTCTCTCTTCTTCCATGATGTCAGATTGTCAGGGGTATAAAACATGCAGCCGATGCCATTACATCGGTCTTTCTTGCCGTGTGGTGCCCAAAGCAAAAGCAGTTCACAAGTGCTGGTCGGCCGACTCCTGAAATTTTCATTTTTGAGTTTCAGAACCGAAGTCTTCATAAAAGCTAAGTACCCCATTGGGGATCCTTTTTCTTGCTTTTTACTGATGTTAGTAAAAGTTAGCAATTGTCTTACCTGTGGAAAGCAAATACCTCATAAAGATTTTCATTCGTACTGCATTCCTTTCCAAGGCCCAGACCACGACGTCCCTCGCTGTCGGTTTTGTGCCTTATTCAACCCCCCCAAACTATTTGTCGTCAGGCTATTTTTGCAGCAAATTATTTTGGTACTCGGTTTAACCATCCAGAAATGGCTTTGGTAAGCCATCCGACTACCGATATTCTGAAAAAATGCAAGGATAAAGACAGAGACAGACAGCATAGGTCCAAAACTGCTGATGACGCTTCTGTTAAGCTAGTCACCAGTTCGCCAGTGCTCAGTGAAGCGCTTCCGCAGCCCCTTATACCCGCTACTTCAGATTCGCGGGCCTCTACTGAGACCCATTCGGAGTCCGGTATGCAGCAAAATGCTTCTTCGACTATGGAACCCGCGGATGAGTCTACCTTGGATGGGTCCAGAGCCGCTGTGCAGGTACCGGCTTCTGAGGGTATATTCAGGCCTACAGATTTGCATTCTAAACAGACGCCATCTACTTCATCAAGGCCTAAAATTCGACCTACATCTAGAAAACCGTCGTCCAAACCGCATGGTCAGGCCCATATGCCTAAAAAAACAAATGCTTAGAATGACTGGAAGACCGTATTACTTTAATTAGGGGAAACCACCCTTCCCCCTCTAAGAGACTCAGGACTGATTTTCCTTCTGATTCTTCTGATCAGGATTCTGAAATTTCTGTTTCTTCTGATTACCAGGATTTAGGATTTGCCCTTATCTACCTGTGAGGATTCTGATGCAGAGGATTCCATTCCCTCTGCTTCCCCTCCAGAAGGGTTTTCTGTTGGTGAAACCTTGCACACTCTTAGGGAGCATTTCCGCTGGGAAAGCCAGGATTACTATTACTCCAAAAAGAGGCTTAGGGAATTCTTACTCCTCCCTCAACACAGGCCTTTAGCTATCCCTCCTGTTCTGGACATTTTAGATGATGTCTTCTTCGAATCTAGCCTGGCCCCAGACACTTTACCTCCAGCTCCCAAAAAACCTGACCAGTATTACAGAGTACCTGACTCTCACAAGTTCCTCTTCAAGAATCCTACTGCGGATCCAGAGATCATTTCCCAAGGACCAAAGGGCATTAAGGTTACTGCTGCCAAAAACCCTACCCCCTCTGATAGAGATTCCAGGGCGTTGGACAGATGGGGTAAGAAGGTATATACTTCTACTTTGGCCATTAGGGCCTTAAATTGCCAGTTTCATATGTTACAGTATCATATCATGGGACTACTTAAACAAAAAATGATGTTAATTCCTGACCTTGCCGAACATAAAGAATTACAGAATTTAATGCATTCTGCTGAGCAAGTTGGTAAACATACTTTGCAATGTGGTTTTGATTCTTTAGAAGCATCTTGCAGGGCTGCTGTCACTGGGTCTGTACTTAGAAGGCATACTTGGCTTAAGGCGCAAAACTTGCCAGATCATGTTAAAGCTAAATTACTGGATGCTCCCTTAAACCAAGACCGCCTGTTTGGCAATAAACAGAAGAAGTCCTTAAAAAGATGGAGGAAAAAGCTAAATCTATGCAAACTGTTAAAGATTTCCTGCAAGTACAGCCTCCTAGATTTAGTAGGCATTGGCCTTCTACGAATTGGTCCTTTCCAGTCTCTTCCAGGCCTTCTCAGTCCAAACCCAGGAACAGCAGACCACCTAGGTTACAGTCTCAGGCTACACGCAGGCCTAAGCAGTGGGGGGCTCCCACTTCCAAAGCTGGAAGTAGTAAGACAACCCCCTATGGAAAAATGTCGCATTGACTTAACCTTAACCCTTCCAAGCCCTGCTCAACTACTTGCTCCCTTAGGAGGAAAGGTCGCCTTGCATGCAAAAAACTGGGAACTCATTACCCAGGACAAATGGGTTTTAAGTATAGTTCTCCAAGGATACAGATTCCACTTCCACACCTTACCAACCCCAAACGGTTGGCCAGACCTACCCCCAAATCAGTGGGCAGAGGATCAGCAGCAGGATGTCCTTCATGGATGCATCTGCAGTCATAACAACTGGGTTGTCCTGTCGTCAGGCAGCCCTTCGGTCGGCCGGATTCCAAAGTCTGGGTCTGGCTTCGGCTGATGTCGCACTTCACCCGACGTCATCTCTGCTGGCCTTCGGGTATAAAGGCATCAGCCGACGCCATCTTCCTCAGTCTTTCTTGCCGCGTGGCACCCGAAGCAGAAGCTGTTCGCAAGTGCCGGTCGGTCAGATCCAGAGATTACTACTACCGAATACTACTTGAAGACTTCTAAAGCTAAGTACCCGTTGGGGACTCTTTCTTGCCTCAGCCGATGTCAGAAAAAGTCAATAACTGTTTAACTTGTGGGAAACAAATACCTCATAAAGATTTCCACTCTTACTGTTTGCCTTGTTTAGGCCTAGACCACGACGTAGCAGCCTGTTCGGCCTGTGCTTCCTTCAACCGACGAACGCTTAGGCGTCGGTCGGAGTTTGCTGAACAGTTTTTCGGCTCAGATTTTGCGTACATTATGCCGTCGGATCCTCCGACTACCCAAATTGTTAAAAAACGCAAAGAAAAAGACCGACACTCGCGGTCCGCGGTTTCGGCTGAAACCACGGTTAAGCAAACCGCGAGTGTCTCTATTTCGGCCGAAACCGAGAAAACGCATCAAAATACAGCCGAATCAATGACTACTACTGTGGTTCCTGCTACTTTACTTGATTCAGCCCCCAGAAAAGAGACCTAGAGCAGAGCCCCCCGAGCCTGTGTCCTCTGATGACTCTGCGGATGACTCAGATATTACAGACCAGCCAGAGGCTCCTTTTTCCAATTATGAAGACTCCGATGCTGAAGAATCCATTCCAGCTGCCTCTCCACCAGAGGAATTCTCCTTTGGGGAAACCTTACATGCCATGAGAGAACAATTCCAATGGCAGGAACAGGATTTCTCAGATTCCAGAAAAAGACTTAGAACTTTTCTGCACTTACCACAACATAGGCCCTTAGCTATACCTCCTGTCCTTTCTGTTGTGGACAATGCATTTAATGATGTCTGCACTGCACCTGATTCCTTAACTCCAGCCCCTGCCAAACCAGATAGATTTTACAGGGTGCCAGACACTCATCACCACCTATACAAGGCCCCTCTTGCAGACCCCGAAACTATATCCCAGGGGCCTAAGGCAGTAGCCTCGACCACAGCAAAAAACCCTATTCCTTCTGAAAGGGAATCCAGGTCTTTAGACAGATGGGGCAAAAACGTTTACACCTCTGCTACTCTCTCAGCTAGAGCTTTAAACTGTCAGTTTCACATGATACAATACCAAGAGTTTATGCTTGATCAGTTAACTAAAAAGCTATCCTCTGATGACTCTATAGATAAGAAATATGTATTAGAAATTGTAAATAACATACAACAGGTTAGTAACCATTCTTTAAAATGTGGCTATGATGCACTGGAGGCTTCATTTAGATCAGCCATGACTGGCTCAGTGATAAGAAGACATGCATGGTTGAAGGAACAGGTCTTACCGGATCATGTTAAAGCTAAGTTATTAGATGCTCCGATGGATAAGGCCAGTTTGTTTGGTACACCTGCCCAGCAGGTAATGAAGAAAATGGAAGAAAAGGCAAAATCTGTACAAACTGTTAAAGATTTCTTACAGGTTCAGCCCCCAAGGTTTAGCAGGAACTGGCCTGCCAAAAATTGGTCCTTTCCTGACTCCACAAGATCCCAAAGGGGCAGGAATAGACGTTCCAGAGGCAGAAATCAATCCAGAGGGGTGCCTACAGAGGACGACAGTGGCAAGGTAATAACAGAGGCACAGACACAGCCACTACCACTGCAACAGGACAATCACAGTGACTTGACTCTAACTCCGCCTACCAGGGAACAAATAGCAGCACCATTAGGCGGAAAATTAGCCTTATTTTTGAAAAATTGGCACTATATCACAAAAGACAAGTGGATTTTGCAAACCATAGACCAAGGTTACCGGTTCCACTTCCACACTTTACCAGTCAAAAGAGGAATGCCAAACCTGCCTCCAAATCAAAAATGGAAGCTCTACAGCAGATAATGCAATTAACAAAGATGAGAGCTGTGGAAAGAGTACCAATAACAGAACAAGGCAAAGGATTCTACTCCAGACTATTCCTAGTTCCAAGAAAGAAAGAAAAAGTTGGAGACCTATTCACGACCTGTCCATCTTAAACACATACATCATTGTCCCAAAATTCAAAATGCTGACCCTACAGCAACTTCTTCCCATGCTGGGCAAGGAGTGTTGGCTGGTAACTCTAGATCTCAAGGAGGCATACCTGCACGTCCCCATTCGACCAAATTGCAGAAGATACCTCAGATTTCTTGCAGGATCAGAGCACTATCAATTCTCAGCATTGCCCTTTGGCTTATCTACTGCGCCCAGAGTATTCACAAAATGCCTGGCATCAGTAATCGCCCACTGCAGACTACAGGGAATCCAAATTTATCCATACCTGGACGACTGCCTGCTACAAGCGGACAACAAAAGCAAGCTGACAACAGATTTACAAAGGGTCATTTACTGCTACAAGCCCTGGGATACACAGTCAATTTACAAAAGTCAAGGCTGATACCATCCCAAACAAGGACATTCTTGGGCGCGGAATTGGACACAGTAAAACAAATGGCATTCCTAACTGCAGAAAAACAAAAAGAACTCCCTCTTTACTTCTTGGCACTAACAAAACAGAACAAGCTAACAGCAAGAAAAGTTCTGCAGGCCTTGGGCTTCATGGCATCATGCATAATCTTGGTCCCACATGCCAGACTGCATATGAGAAAACTACAGTGGTACCTAAAGAATTTATGGTCCCAACACAGGCACAGCCTAGAAGCAGAAATACCACTAATCCCATGCCTAAAACAGGAGTTCCTATGGTGGGCTCAAGCATGCCAGTCAAACCCAGGCCTGCCCTTTCACAACTTTCGAGCAAGCCAAACCATCACAACAGACGCCTCAGACCTAGGATGGGGGGCTCACATGCTGGACAAATGCGTACAGGGATTGTGGACTCAGGACCAGCTACACCTGCACATCAACCAAAAAGAAATGCTGGCAGTAAAACTGGCAATCCAAAAATTAAGACCATTTCTCAAAGAAGGCCATTTGATGATAAGGACAGACAACACCACAGTCATGTGGTACATCAACAAACAGGGAGGCACTCATTCATACCCCCTATGCAGAATGACTTTGGACCTTTGGAACCTGGCACTCAGCTACAACATTCAGTTACAGGCAATATTTGTACCGGGAAAGGAGAACACTCTAGCAGACATGTTAAGCAGAACCACCTCGGATGCTCACGAATGGATGCTACACCCGGACATCTTCAAGACCATCACAAAGAAATGGGGAATGCCTCAGATAGATCTATTCGCTTCCCCTCTCAATCACCAGCTCAAAAAATTCTGCACAAGGACATTCCACCCACTTGCATGGAAGGTGGATTCGCTCTCCTTCAGCTGGAAAGGTCTGACAGCATATGCATTCCCACCTCTTCCCTTGATACACAAGGTATTACTAAAAATCAAGGAAGAATGTCCAAGGATAATCCTGATAGCTCCGAACTGGCCAAGACAACACTGGTACCCATTGCTGAGGAGCATGTCTCGGGACAAAATGTGGTCAATACCTCTGATGCCTTTGATGTTAACTCAGAACAACTACAGCATCATGCATCCAAACCTAAAAACTTTGCAACTGACTGCATGGAACATCACATAGCAGCAACTAATCCAGATCTTTCCCAAAGGGTTAAAGACATTATCCTTGAAGCCCGCAGACCTTCAACAAGAAGGAACTATGCAGGAAAATGGAAAAGGTTTGTCATTTGGAGTGCTGAAAGAGGAAAAGATGTGTGAATATAGATATTGCTAACATTCTGGAGTATTTGGCAGAGCTTCTACATACAGGCCTGTCCTATTCCTCCATCAAGATACATGCATCAGCTATTTCAGCAGAATACAGCTTTGATCCACCTGTCTTTTCACATCCTCTACTCAGGCAGTTCCTCAGAGGGATCAAGAATGTAAAACCTCCTAGGAAACCACCATTGCCAGCTTGGGACTTGAACTTTGTGCTAGAAAAGTTGACACTCCCTCCTTTTGAACCAGCAGCAACAGCAGACCTACAGCATCTGTCATGGAAAACTGCTTTCCTACTGGCAATAACCTCAGCAAGGAGGGTTTCTGAACTTCAGGCCCTAATGGCAGTACAACCCTTCCTAATCTTCCACCAAGATAGAGTGTCCATGAGAACTAATCCTACATTTATGCCTAAGGTGGTATCCAGAGTGTCTTTAAACCAGGCAATCCACCTACCTACCTTCTTCCCCAACCCACAAAACAGAGGGAAAAGAATGCTGCATACCTTGGATGTACATAGACAGCTACGCTACTACCTGGACAGAACCAAAAGTAACAGAAAAACTGACCAGCTTTTTGTAGCCTATGCAACAGGAAGGGAAGGAAAAGCAATTTCCAAACAGACAATCTCCAAATGGATAGGAAATTGCATACGATTCTGTTACTCCTTCCATGGAAAACCAATTCCACAGAACATAAGGCCTCATTCTACAAGGGCAACAGCCACTACCACAGCCTTCTTACGAGGAGTGGCAACCAAGGACATTATTGAGGCGGCTACTTGGACCTCCGTGCATACATTTGCCAAGCATTATAATTTACCTCTGTATTCCAGATCCCGAGCAGGGTTTGCCACTGCTGTACTGCAAGGGATCCTAACCACACCATAAGTTCTTCTTCCTCCTCCCCTAGTTTGGCTATGGTATTCTACCCAGTTGTTATGACTGCAGATGCATCCATGAAGGACATAGTACAGTTTTGTACCTACCATAAATGTAGATGTCCGAACTGGATAGCATCTGCAGTCAGGATTACCCTCCCTCCTTCCCCTCTGTGGTACTCCTAGGGTATTTACCCTCCTAATAGCTAGCTGGTGGGGGGGAGTCTCTTATGGTGTATTTGTTTGTATATATGTACATACATGCTTATTTTTTGTGTTTGCCTTCTATCTTTTTGGAAACATTGGCATTTATCCAAAATTTAGCCTTCCAAGAGGGCAACTGGCATCTGGGGCAAGAAACACTGAGGAAGATGGCGTTGGCTGATGCCTTTATACCCGAAGGCCAGCAGAGATGACGTCGGGTGAAGTGCGACATCAGCGAAGCGGACCCAGACTTAAGGGCTGCCTGGCGACAGGACAAGACAGCTCCTGCCCTTTCCTGGACCTCTCTATTCTAAGCACCTTTTGGTATAAAAAAATTCAAAAAATGCAGCTGTCAACAGCTACTTTCCTATGCTAGGCAAGATGCCTGGTTTAGACTTAAAAGGAAAAAAACCTACACATTCCAGTAAAGGAATCTTTTATCTTGGGAAATATCGGCAGAGCAGGCGAGCTTCATGCACTATCAGTTCTCTGCACTTTCTTTGGCTTATATCTACGCCAGGCATATTCACAAAGTGTCTAACACAGCCATTGCATTTTGCAGGCAGAGAAATATTCAAATATGCCTTGCAGCCTGGCTAACTCCAGTAGCATCCCCTGGAGGGCAACTCGGTATGCAGTCTCACTTCAATCAGTTTAGTACTTGCTCAGTACTTCCCACAAAGGGCCTATTCTCAGTTAAAATTCATGCCTCTGCAATTTCAGCACATTATAATACTGAACCACTGGGACCTTAACTGTTGTATTGGAAAACACACCCTCCCTCCATTTTTTCCAGCTGCAACTGCAGGTTTGAAATTCTCTTTCTTGAAACAGCCTTCCTTCTAGCCATCACTTCAGCAAGAAGAGTGTCTGAATTACAGACCTCATGGCAGTGGAGCCCTTCATTATCTTCCATGCAGACAGGGTTTCCCTCAGGACCAATCCTTCCTTTATGCCCAAGGTGGTGTCTAGTGTGGCCCTAAATCAGTCCATTCATTTGCCTACCTTTTTTCCTAACCCACAAAACAAAAGAGAACAAATTCTGCACTCTTTGGATGTGCACAGACAACTTAGATTTTATTTGGACAGGACTAAGCCTCTCAGGAAATGTGAACAGCTGCTAGTTGGCTTTGCTGCAGGGGCAGAGGGGGGAAGGCCATTTCAAAGCAAACCATTTCTAAATGGATAGCCCATTGCATTAATTTCTGCTATAAGCACCATGGAAAACCTACCCCACAGGGGATAAGATCACATTCCACCAGGGCTGCATCTACCTCTACAGCTTTTCTCAGAGGGGTCCCTACCAGGGACATCCTAGAAGCTGCTACCTGGAGCTCTGTTCATACCTTCACCAAGCATTACCACATACCTATTTTTTCTAAATTCAGAGCTGGTTTTGCCACTGCAGTTTTGCAGGGCTTAATAGCTGGCCCTAATGCTCTCTAACTTCCTCCTCCCTTCCTTAGCTTTGGGAATATACCTAGATGTAAAGACTGCAACAGTGAAACACGAAGAACATAGAACAGTTGTGTACACTTACCATAAATGTAGATGTTCAAGTGTATTCACTCTTGCAGTCCTGGTTACCCTCCCTCCAGCCCCCTGACTTCTCTTGGCTCTAATTTTCCTTCTTGTTTGTTGTATTTGAGCTTTCTGGTGTATTTGCTTTTTGTTGGAGGTGTAACATAACATGTAATTGCTTCCCATTATGGGGGCACCTGACATCTGGGGCAAGAAAAACGGATGTAATGGCATCTGTTTTATACCCCTGATGACCTGACATCATGGAAAAGAGACAGCATCCAATTTGATATTCAGGCCGTTTGAGGGCTACCTGCAGGCAGATAACCCAAATGTAATGACTGCAACAGTGAATACACTTGAACATCTACATTTATGGTAAGTGTACACAATTGTACTTTCTGCAGTTTGCCAGGAAAACACCATACCAGAAAATCCTATGTGGCTAAATGAAGAGATTTTCCGTTTGGTGTCTCAAGCGTTACCAGGATCCCTTCTCACTGAAGGTCCCTTTGGTCCTTTCTTGTGCGAACTATGACGTGCTGGTCTAACATGTTCTTCTGTTAAAGCTCACTTCACTTGTCAGCAATCTCTCCTTGTCTGCCCTTGCAACTACTGTTGACCTCTCATTTTGAGGTCAGACAATTCCTTAAAAGCATTCTTCATGTCAGGTCCCAAAGAAAACCTATACCACCCCCTTTCTTGGGACCTTAATTTTGTCCATGAAAAACTGACGTAGACTCCTTTCGAGCCAGCTTCGTCCTCCTTACAACACTGCACTTGGAAAACTGTTTTGTTGGTAACTCTTACTTCAGTCAGTAGAGTTTCTGAACTTCAGGCTTTGATGGGTCCTCCCTTTTTGATTTTTCATAGAGACAGGGTGTCTCTGCATACTATTCCTCCTTTTATGCTCAAGGTGGCTTGTAAATTGTCCCTTAACACAGTCTATCCAGCTCCCTTCCTTTTTTCCTGCTGCACAGTCAGCTTTGAGAAGGTTCTTCATATCTTGTGTTTATACAGACAGCATGGATAGTTTTTGGATAAGATAAAGGCCAACTGCAAATCTAAGCAGCTTTGTTTCTTTTCATACCAGGAAGTTGAGTTTGGCAGTCTCTAAGCAAACCATCTCCCAAATGGATTTCTAAGGACATTTCTTTTTGTTCTTCCTTTTCATGGTAAACAATTTTCTGTGTCCATTCAAGCTAAGTCTGTGAAATTTTACTAAACATTATAAGCTGGATGTAATTTCCAGAGACAGGGCAAGATTTGCCTGGGCTATCCTTCATGGGCTTATAGAAGGCTTCTCTGTGCCTTCCTCCTCCCATCCTTTACAGTAGCTTTGGTAATCCCCACACATGTTGAATACTGCAGCAGTGAAAAGGAAGGACATAGTACATTTGTGCAGAATTTTAACATAACAGTAGATGTCCTTCTTTTCACTTTTACAGTATTCAGTCTCTCCCTTCTGCCCTCTTTTCTGTCGTTTTTCTATTGGGAACACACTGCTGGCCGACAGACCTTTGCCTTTCTTGCTTTATTGCTTCTCCTCTTTTCCCTTGGATGTACATGATGCTCTTCATGCTGAGGTTGCACTAGTTATCCTGGAGCACTTCAGTTCTCAGTATGCAGAATGTGTATGTCACCTTTATGCCCTACACTTGCACAGGAAGCATGCACCTGATATATAGGTTCATGCTAGGCTATCTGCCCTAGGGCATTTATAAGCCTAGCCAGAATGTGTTTGGCTTTCGCCACCCATTTTAAATTAATTTTGCTATGCCCTTTTTTGAGGTTAGTATACTGTGCCTCTGTCTAACAGTGACACAGAAGTGATACCCGGGGTAAACCTACAATCACCCATCCACTCATCAAGATTCCTCTTGAAGAGAGTCAATGAGGGACTCTGCCTAACCTGGACTGGGATTTTATTCCAGAGTGAAGGGAGCCTCTGGGTTATGAATCTGTCCCTCCAACATGTCCTATTTATTTCAGTGCTGAGGTTCAAGTCTCTCGAGCGTGTAGCTCGATGGGATTTGGATTTTCTGAGGTGCAGCATGTCCATTAATTCCGGGTTGGACATGGCTTTATACGTCAGGGACAGATCGCCTCTTAACAGGCGGTATGCCACTGAGTAGAGCTGGAGTTTCTTTAACCGGGAAGCATATGGCATCTGTTTGAGCCCTTTGATCCTCTTGGTGAGGTACTTTTGGGGTCTTTCCAGTTGCTGCAGGTGTCTGGTAAGGTACATCCCAAAAGGGGCATTGTACTCAATTATGGGCCTGATGAGGGATGAGTAAAGAGGCACGATGACCTCCCCTGATCTAGATGTGAATCCCTTCATGATTAGGTGGGCTATATAAAATGTTTTTCTAACCACTTTGGCCACATGGTTGTCAAATGAGAGATTGCTATCAACTTGGGTCCCCAGGTCCCTAATTACTTCTTCTGTACTTAATGGATTACCACCTATGTGGTAATTTGTGGGCACTTTGTTTTGCCAAAGGGGATGACTATACACTTTTGGCGTTTAGCTTGAGGCCATGGCTCTGGCACCAGTTGTCTGTTTCTATGAGGCCCTTTTGGAGGATGCTTGTGTCGGCTGGAGAGTCGATTATGGCACCCAGTTTGCAGTCATCTGCGAACTTGGTCAGCCACAGTCCTTCCGTGTTGGCCTGTACCTCCGAAATATATACCGAACAAGAGAGGTCCCAGGACTGAGCCTTGTGGGACGCCACTTGTAACTGGTTTGGAGTCTGACATGGCTCCAGCAATTCTAACCATGTGGGTTCTGTCCTTGAGCCAGTTTGCAACCCATCTAGTGACATAGGGGTTTATATTTAAGCTGGTGAGCTTATCTATAATGCCCGAGTGGGGTATTGTATCGAAGGCTTTTGCGAGGTCCAGGTAGGCTGTGTGGACCACCTTCCCCTCGTCAATGGCCTTTGGTGACTGTTTCAAAGAAATCAACCAGGTTTAAGAGGCAGGATCTGCCCTTAACAAAGCCGAACTGGGTAGGATCCAGTGTCTTTAGGCCCCCAATATCTTTATTTATGAGGTCCATGATGATCCTTTCCATAGCTTTGCAGACCAAGCTAGTCAGGCTTACGGGGCGATAGTTTCCAGGATCCATTAAGGCACCACCTTTGTGGAGAGGGACCACAGTTGCTGTACGCCACTCTTTGGGTACATATCCTGTAGTAAGGCTGAGATTGAACTTTTAGTTATGTACTTACCATAACTTTAGATATGACACTGGGAGTGTGTGTGGACTTTGGTATACTGGCTGGGCATTGGGCTGTCCTTGGCAGGAAATCCCACGTATGACTAATTCTACAATAGTGATATAGAGGGACATCTAATGTTATAGAAAGATCTTACACAAGTTTTTGAAAAAGCAAAGTTCCTTCATAGAATAAAACTGTAGCACATTGCGTTTTTGAGATGTAATTTGTGTACATCATCTGGCTATAGGAAAATGGCATCCTTCTAAATCTGCAAATAAGTTGTATTTGTTCCTCTTTCTGCTAATGTAGCAAAGGGGAAGTGGTATCACTAGGTTGTTGGGGGGACATAGAGCTGGCAATGGTATGGGATGTGACAGATCTGAGCAGCACTTCTGAATCCTCATATACTCGACCTGAGTGGTGGAGTTATGTATAAAATGCTCTAATTAATGGTATGAAGTATATGTAAAAACACCCTGTGGTTCAAAGTTGTGTGGTGTTTTTGGTCTTTTTAACAACTTATTTAAAATGGACAGGTTTGCTGCATTGTATATTAATTTTCCTGTGGAAGAAAGGGCTCTGTTCACATTTCGAGTGCAGTATGAGTAACCAAAATGTAAATAAACCTAAAAAGTAACTTTGTTAATTAATATTACTTTCCTTTACTGGTGTAATTATGCTGTAAATGTAGTCTCTCTGTTACAAGAGCAAGATCAGTCAGTAATAACACAATCATTAAGAATGAATGCCTTTTTCATTGTAGCTTACAGAATTAGTAAAAGTGTCAGGGAGAGGGAAAGCCCACTCAGGTGTTTTCCCTGCAGGTGAAGTAACTAGTAGTACCATTGGTGACATCATCTTTTACTGCACTTATAAGTTATATGTTGATGTAAACATACACAAGCCCTATACTAGATTATGGGTATCAGTCAGAATTAATGTCAGGAGCATTAGGTCCTCTGCATGCAGGTACAAAAAGGAGGAAATGTCAGAATTAAAGGTCATAATCTGAGGCACTGTTTCACCTGGAAACCAAAGGGGGGGGGGGGTACATGCCGAAAATCAGTGGCTCTCTTGAAAAAGGTTGAGATTTCATGTCAGACAGCAAGATTGTCTGACAGTAGAGTATACTGAAATAAGTATTAGAAAAACTTTTGCCAGAAAAACCCGATTGTAACCTACCCCTGCAACCCTGTACCCAGAGGTAAACGTAAGTGCTATGCAGAATGGTGAAAGGATAAAAGAAGATATTCACCAGAAATTTCAAACTTAACAAAGTTATACATCTGAAAAAGTTAAAATTTAGATCACTAAGTAGAAATGACCTGTCAGGGTGGGATTAGATTCAAATCAGTATACTTTAAAGGAAGGTAGCATTAGCAGGAAAAACATGGGGACATCGATCCAGGATTATGTGGGAAACTTTGTTCAGGCCTATAAAGCAGTTGCATAAAGAAACATTTACTGTTACAGCTCTGTCAGGACTTGTAATGTTAAATAAACATGAAATAAAACTAGGATCAGATAGCCATATATAAAAGTGCAAAATAATTAAAGCGGATATGAATTATCCAATCCCTCTGTTATGAGACATTCACTGAAGAAATTACAGGAAGTCTGTGGAAGCTTGGTACATATCTGATGTTAACTGAGATTCTACTGTCACCTCGATTGATAGGTTATGAATTCATTAAGACTTGTGTTTAACAGCTGACTTTGCAACTTTTTTGTAGAAAGGTGCCAGAAAGTATTAACTGGGTGGGAAGACATACAGGACGTTTCATTGTTTGAGTTTGAGTGATTGCTTTTGAGTTATAAAGGTGGTGGGTGAGTGTCCCTCTGCACTAAATTTAAACATTGCATTGAGAACTTATTAATTAAAAAGTAGTCAAGAGCACTCTGTATCTAAGCCATTGAGCTCTCATTACCCTATAAAAAATTTATAGGCATACGCAGGAAATCTGGGAAATTGCAAAGATGACCTAGTATGCATCAATGAAAATAAATTTGATTGCCCAGCTCAAAGAAGTACATGATTGAAACCCTGACTGTGCCCACAACCCAGGATGGCTGAATATTGTGGGAATCCATTCTGGGGAGGGGTGGAGCTGGTTCAGTCCACTGTTGTGCCAACACCTACTGGCAGCCAGTGCATTTTCCCTGATCAATGAAAACCCATTGGAAGTGCGAGTCATGATCTCCTGTTGTTGTCTTTCCTCTTGCTCCAATGTGGCCACCTCACATTGTGTTGTCATGTCTGTTTGCAGCTAGAGCTAAAGTGCTGCTGCTACTTCCCAAAGCCGATCATCTTCCCCCAACTGGACCATCTGCACACTCTGCATTGTGATACTCCATCACATTCACCTTCTGAAATTGATGCGTCTGCTACAGATCCTTCAGAGCCTTTCAGGATTATAAATTTATGAAGTCACATTCTGTTGGCATGAGAAGCAAGTGTTTTGAGTAAATAGGCTTCACATTTGTACAGGCTCTGAGGAGTGAGGAGACTGGTATTTTTCAGCTTTTTTGAGGGTGTATGTTCGTAAATTGAACTTGAAACTGTGCTGGCATCAACAATGTAAGACTACATCTAAAGAGGCAGTTATGACTTAAGTGTTTTTAACCCCCCCATTAGTTTTAGAGTCGTCAGCCATCTCGAATATTTGTGAGGAAGAGTTTAGGCAGCTTTTTATCAGCACCTCTCAGCAATAGATACTGCACTTTCTCCAAGGAGTGACAATTAGCCCTGGAAGGGTTGAGTCAAAATAAAAGTATTAAAGGAGAACTCTACCCAGATGTCATGTTTTTTGTTTGTAAAAAGTCATTTTTCTTCCCTGTAATCAAACACTAAATGTGTCACCTACAGAAAAAGCATCACTTAATAATTATTCCATTTTGCTATATGTTTGAATGGTAAAGATGACTGTGGTAAGATGATATGTGATGGCAATAAAGCATTTAGGTAAATAAGTGCCTTTGTAAAAGTTTGGGTCCTTCATGGTCTGTGTCTCTTATTTTTGGGCTCCTAAAGGTGCATAAAGATATTGAACCCCCCCCCCCCCCTTTAGATCCTCATTCTTGAGTTGAAGAGGGTTAAGACTGAAACCACAGCAGGATACTTTGAGAAGATCATTAATCGGGTAGTCCAACAAACTAACTGCTACAACAGCATAATGAATATACAGTAAAACCTCGACTACCCGTCAGGGGTCTGGACCAAGGTCATGACGGATAAGAGAAAAGATGGATAACAGAACAACTACTTTAAAAATGGTGATGTACTGTAGATTAAAAAGAAAATGACGATATAGAAGCAAACAAAAAGAAACAACAAAAAATATAGATATTTGTATAGTATGCACTTTACATTTATTATATATCTTTTATTTTTTAAAAAGTGAGATTTTGGGTGTTTTTCATTTTCATTAATTCATGCAATTTTTTTAGAAGCAATGCTTCAGATTTTGTGTAAGAGAAATACTTTTGTGGCATCTGCTTCTTGTACCTCAAATCACTTTGTACACTTCAATTGCATCATTTCAGCTTCACTGTGGCTAATTATTTTTCATGTTCTGCCGATAGCAACTTCCTCCTCTTGTTTGGATTCAGAGTCTACCGCAGTTGCATTTTGAATTAGTTTATCATCCAGGATTTCACAACCAGTGTCCGTTTTGTCAATTTGCAACCAGTTGGTCACCTCTGCCAGTGAAATGTTTTCACAACCTGGAACTTTTGAAAACAGATTCAACATTTCAGTCTCATTTTTAACTGAATCAGAATTTGGTTCACTTTCTGCTGAATCCGGTATAGGCCATAACTTATGCCAGCCTCCTTGTAAAGTTTTAACTGGCAGATCATTCAAGGCTTCAGCAGTATTAAAAGTGCATCTTTAATGGTGTACTTTTTCCAGAAATCTTTTACTCCTGATTCATCGTCCAAAAAAATTAGTGTGTTTCAGTAAAACCAATCCTACAGTGGCGTTTCATACTCTCTTATGCATTGATCCACTGACTGGATGAGGGTGTTGTATTAGCGAGCAGAAAGTAACATGTTATTTTGCCATTTTTGTTCTTTAGATCACATATGAGATGAGTAGGTGCATTGTCCGTAAGTAACATTGCTTCTTGCAGTAAACCCAACAATAACATGTATGATTTTACACCTGGTACAAATATTTTAAAGAACCAATCTTTAAATATTTCTTGGCTCATCCAAGTGTTGTTATGTGCATAGTACCACTTGCTTTAGCACACACCATTACAGTGATGCAATCGTTTTCTAGCTTAAATCAAGGTGCTGATTTTTCAGACATTGAGGACAAAGCCTTTTCAGGAAGTGCCTTCAAATAAAGGCCAGTCTCATCACAGTTATATATTCTATTTTGTTCTTCTTTCGGCTTTTCCCGGTTAGGGGTTGCCACAGTGGAATTCCGGTCTATACTTGGTCTCTAACCAGACCTCGGTTACCTCTTTTCTTGTGTAGTTTTTCACAGTAATCAGCAGTCACTGTACTGTTTGCATTCAGCTTTTCTCCCACAATGTCCAGTTGTCAAATGCCATGACAGAACTTAAATTTTTCCAACCATTAAGTGCTTGCTTTGAATGAATGATCCACATCGTTTTTTATTCATTTCAATAGCTTTTACAGTTATTACAGGTCCCGATAGTGGAATTCCTTGGCTTCGTTTTTGAACAAACCATTGATACGTGACGATGTCCAAGTGTTCATTTTTAGCATGTTTCATTGTTTTGTGATTTTTTAACTTTACTGTCAGTGGTTTCCATTTTTAACGCATGCTTTTTTTCAATTTTGTTGCCATCACGCTTTATATTCATTTTCATTCTTCCTACTCCATAAATTGAAGCAATACATGAAGTACTCGCTGTTTCATAAACATTCAATAATTTTATTTTTTTGTGACAATCCCAGCACCACACACTTGCGTTTATCACCCATAACAGTGTGTAGTATATACTGTAAATTAATTATAACAAAAGAGAAAAACTGAAAGTACTGTACATTTCAAAATGGTGCTGGGGAAGAGCACTACTTGCTAGCACAAGGGAGAATTGTTCTAATGTGTATATGGCAGTACAGTACATACATATATAGTAGGCGCTGGCGTACACATTTTTTTTTTGCCCATGACTATTAACAGAGACTAACAGTTAACCAAGTGATGGATAATTGAGGTTGTACTGTAATAAATGAGGCTTGGTATAACATTTAAGGTGTCTGACTCACAGACACGGTACAGTGTTGGATTCTCACCTTGGGGAAGGAAATTGTCTAGGCTTAGAATGTGCTATTAAGAAAGCTAGCCTAGTAATTAGCTATGAACTTATAGAAGTGTTAGTAGCACCACCACAGGTAGCGTACATGCCTTTGGTGCAGAAGGCTGTGGGTTCTATTCCCATACCATGCAGATGGAGTGCTGATATTGCCATGTCCTTTTTAGGCAGGATGGGGGTACTGCACTCCTGAGTGTATCCTCCTTTGGATGAGATGCTTAATTACTATGAGCCTGTTGTTGGTTGCCATTCCCTGTTGTAGTAGGTTGGGGTTGGCGTAATGTTTATTTATTTTATTTTATTTTATTTATTTTACATTTGTTGACCGGGCTAGTCTGGCTGGATAACAAGTCCATTTTCAGCAGAGGCCTGAGGAGAAAAGCTCCACTTTCTACTAGTATATTACATAAGAAATATATTGCTAAAAAATACATCTTAAGGATTAATAACACTGCAAGAGAGATATTCAACAGTAATGTAACAAGTTTTCTGGTTAACCTTAATGGTTAAGGTCTTTACCTTGTAGACACAAAGTATGGGGTTAAGGTTATAAAAACAAGGTGCAGGGTTTGAGTCTCATGTGCAGTTAATTGGCTTGGCTTATAATGGAACACAAAGGCAGTTAGCCTAGAACTAATTTATGAACCTATGAGCAATTCATTTGACTTTATACAAAAAAGTGAAAAATGTGCCTCAGACACTCAGACATCTTGGTAATTGTAGTTGTGAAGTCGTATTCTGCGATCCCTAAAGGTAAGGGATCAGAAATGGTATCTCACTACCTTTGTATGAAGTCTAACATACAGATGTTCATCGTGTTTAACTGTTGCAGTCATTACACTTGGGTTATCCTGCTGGCAGACGACCCGAGTTCCAAAGTCTTGGTCTGGCGTCTGTTGCTGTTGCCTCTTCCCTGACGTCAGTGCGCCAGGGGTATAAAAGTTGCAACAGATGCCATTTTCTTCAGTCTTTCTTGCCGCGTGGTGCCCGAAGCAAAAGCAGTTCGCAAGTGCCAGTCAGCCGACTCCTAAGATATTCAAAATTGAGTTTCAGAACCGAAGTCTTCAATAAAGCTAAGTACCCCGTTGGGGAAACTTTTTCTTGCTCCAGACCGATGTCAGTAAAAGTTAATAATTGTATTTCTTGTGGGAAGCAAATACCTCATAAGGACTTTCACTCTTACTGTATGCCTTGCCTAGGCCGTGACCACAACGTTACTAGTTGTCGGTTTTGTGCTAGATTCAATAAACGCACTATTAAACGTCGGTTTGATTTTGCTTTACATTATTTTGGCTGAAGGTTTAATTACATAATGCCATCGGAACAACAGACTACCGGAATTTATAAAAAACGCAAAGACAAAGAAAAGGACAGACATCCGAGGTCCAAAACTGACGACGAAGCCTCTTCTAGGTCAGTCGCCAGTTCTCAGTGAGGTGCTTTCACAGCCCCTGACACCCGCTACCTCAGAGCCACAGGCCGTAACCGACAGCCACATGGAGACACCGAGGCCTGTGGAAACTCAAGGTATTGGGCCTACGGAAACTATACCCTCAGATGGGTCCGGAGCCGCTGAGCAGGCATCGGCTTCTGAGGGTGTTTTCAGACCTTCACAGCTTACAATTAAGCCCACTACAGCAGCAAAAGCAAAGTCAAAAACACCATTAAAGACAAGGAAACAAGTACAGCATTCTCCTGAGCAGTCATCCATGCCAAAGAAACAGATGCTTAAAATGGCCGAAGACCTAATTACTTTAATCAGGGGTTTCCATCCCCCTCCTGACAAAAGGCCTAGGCAAGACACTGATTATGATTCCTCTGACCAGGTTTCCATTTCCTCTGATTCCTCTTCTGATCAGGGATATTCTCTCCCACCCTATGAGGACTCTGATGCAGAAGAGTCCATACCTTCAGCCTCTCCGCCTGAGGATTATTCTTTTGGGGAAACCCTGCACACCATGAGGGAGCATTTCCATTGGGAGAGCCAGGATTATTCAGAATCCAAGAAAAGGCTCAGAGACTTCCTTTTATTGCCTCAGCACAGGCCCCTGGCTATTCCCCCTGTGCTTGATATTATTGATGTTTTTTTCTGAATCCAGTCTGTCTCCTGATTCTTTACCCCCTGCACCAGTCAAGCCAGACAGGTACTACAGAGTCCCTGACTCTCATAAATTTCTTTACAAAAACCCCGCTGCAGACCCAGAAACAATTTCTCAGGGTCCTAAAGGGTTTAAGGCTTCCACTGCTAAAAATCCTGTCCCCTCGGATAGGGATTCCAGAGCTGTGGACAGATGGGGGAAAAAAGTTTACACTTCTGCTACTTTAGCTGTAAGAGCTTTAAACCGTCAGTTTCACATGCTTAAATACCAACAGTACCTCATGTCATTGTTAAAACAGAAAATGGTTTCAAATACAGAAGGTCCTGACAGTAAGGAAATGCAGGATTTATTGCATGCAGTTGAACAAGTGGGAAAGCATACTCTGCAATGTAGTTTTGATTCATTAGAGGCTTCTTGTAGAGCCGTAGTTACAGGCTCTGTTATTCGAAGGCATCCTTGGTTAAAAGAACAAAGTTTACCTGACCATGTTAAAGTAAAATTATTGGATGCTCCATTACAGCATGATACTTTGTTTGGTATTAAGGCAGAAGAGGTGTTAAAGAAAATGGAGGATAAAGCAAAGTCAATGCAGACAGTGAAAGATTTCTTACAGGTTCAACCACCTAGATTTAGCAGAAACTGGCCTTCAAAAAATTGGTCCTTTCCAGTGTCAGACAGGCCACAAAGAGGCAGATACAGACGCCTAAGAGGCAGATCTCAACCCCAAGGCTCCTACAGACCTAAACAATGGGGTGCTTCAGCCCCCAAAGGAGGGGAAGACAAATCACAACCTTATAGGAAACAGTCCCAATGACTTCCCTCTGCAAATGCCAAGCACCTACCTTTTGACAGCACCCCTAGGGGGAAAACTAGCACTTTTCTCAAAAATTTGGCACATGATCACCCAGGACCAATGGGTGCTGAATATTGTTTCTCAGGGTTACAGGTTCCACTTCCACATGCTTCCAAAACCAAAAGGTATGCCAGATCTGCCACAAAACCAATGGGCAGAGGCACAAAAACAGATTGCTGCTCTTATGGACATGGGAGCTATTCAAAAAGTTCCACAGCAAGAACAGGGACAAGGATTTTACTCAGGACTTTTCTTAGTACCCAGAAAGGACAAAGCCTGGAGACCAATACTGGACCTGTCAATCATAAATACTTTCCTGGATGTTCCAAAATTTAAAATGTTAACACTACAGCAACTTCTGCCCATGCTGGGCAAGAAGGCTTGGCTAGTTACTTTGGACCACAAGGAGGCATACCTGCATGTCCCAATCAGACAATCTTGCAGAAGATATCTCAGATTCATAGCAGGCTCAATGCATTACCAATTCTCTGCACTGCCCTTTGGCTTATCTACTGCGCCCAGGGTCTTCACAAAATGCCTGGCACCAGTAATTGCATTTTGCAGACAAAAAGGAATTCAAATATATCCCTACTTGGACGACTGCCTTATTCAAGCAGAGAGCAAGGACATTCTATTAAAGCATCTGGCGTTTGTAAAAAATTGCTAATTTGCCTAGGGTACACAGTAAACGAAAAGAAGTCAAAACTAGTGCCCTCTCAAGAGATAATATTCCCGAGTGCAAGCTTAAGTACAACTGCTCTCACGCCAGACAAACAAAGGCAACTGGCTCATTACTTTCAAATGATGGCAACAAAAACCCAGCTCCCTGCAAGAAAAATTCTGCAGGCCCTGGGCTTCATGGCATCCTGCATTCTACTAATTCCATATGCAAAACTGCATATGAGGAAACTACAATGGTATCTAAAAAGTGTTTGGACTCAGCATTGTCACAGCCTGGAGACAATCATAACTTTAATTCCCTGCCTACAACAGGAGTTTCGATGGTGGGCCCAGGCCTGTCACCACAACAAGGGACAGCCTTTCACTTTACCCACAGCCAGGCAGACAATAACAACGGATGCATCGGATTATGCCTGGGGGGCACATATGGCAGGAAAATGTATTCAGGGCACATGGACCAAGGAACAAATGTATCTTCACATCAATCAAAAAGAGATGCTAGCTGTACAGAATGCCCTGACAGCTTTCAAGGACCTAGTACATCCAGGGCAACTATTAATAAAGATGGACAATACCACAGTTATGTGGTACATAAGCAAGGGGGCACACATTCCTACCCCCTATGCAGACAAGCTATGACTTTGTGGAACACAGCACTGACCTAGCAAGTACATCTGCAGGCACAATTCTTGCCAGGAACAAAAAATACACTGGCAGATGAACTAAGCAGAAATCTCATGGATCCTCACGAATGGAAGCTAAAGCCGCAAGTGTTCAGCATGATAACGAGGAAATGGGAATGCCCAGATATAGATCTTTTTGCCTCCCCTCACAATTACCAAATACAGAAATTTTGCACAAGAACTTATCACTCTCAAGCAGGGAAAGTGGATGCTCTATCATTCAGCTGGAAAGGCCTGACAGTCTATGCCTTCCCTCCGATGCCTCTTCTCACCAAGGTGCTACTAAAAGTCAGACAAAAAAGGCCAAAAATGATCATGATTGCACCAGACTGGCCATGCCAGCACTGGTACCCAATCCTAAAGAATTTGTCTCAAGGCCCAGCTTGGCTTATACCTCAAATTCCTCATCTTCTGACACAGCACAACAATCAGATTTTGCACAGTCAACTCAGAACCTTAAACCGGGCAGCATGGCAGATAATGTAGCCACTCAGACTGCACCTCTCTCTAAAGCTGTTATGGATGTCATTTTAGAAGCCAGGAGGCCCAGCACTAGGAAATCTTATGCAGAAAAATGGAAGAGATTCTCTGCTTGGAACCAGGCACAAGGGCTCGAACCACTTGTCCCTAATATACTTCAGATTTTACAATACCTAACTGAGATGCTGGACAAAGGCTTATCTTTCTCATCTATTAAAATCCATGCCTCTGCCATTTCAGCTCATTACAATACGGAACCTCCTATTTTTTCACATCCTCTACTACGACAGTACCTCAGAGGGGCAAAAAATATAAGACCCCCCCAAGGAGAGCACCAGTACCTACTTGGGACCTCAATTTTGTTTTAGAAAAACTCACACTGCCTCCTTTTGAACCAGCCAGCACAGCTGATCTAAAATTCTTGTCATGGAAAACTGCTGCTCCTAGCAATAACTTCAGCAAGAAGAGTCTCAGAGTTACAGGCACTAATGGCTGTGGAATCTTTCCTCATTTTTCATCAGGACAGGATTTCTCTTAGGGCAAACCCAACATTCATGCCAAAAGTGGTCTCCAATGTGGCCTTAAACCAAACCATTTATTTACCTACTTTTTACCCAAATCCCCAGAATAAAGGGGAGAGACTTCTGCACGCTTTGGATATACACAGACAGCTGCGATTCTACTTGGACAAAACAAAAGCTTTCAGAAAAACTGAGCAACTGTTTGTAGCATATGCTGCAGGATCACAAGGAAAGCCTATTACAAAGCAGACAGTCTCGAAATGGATAGGGCACTGCATCCGCTTCTGTTATGCACAACATGGCAAATCAGTGCCTAAGGGCATTAGGCCTCATTCTACCAGAGCAGCAGCCACTTCAGAGGAGTGCCAACCAAAGACATTTTAGAAGCTGCAACCTGGAGCTCAGTGCACATTTTCACCAAGCACTACCACTTACCTCTCTACTGTAAATCCAGAGCAGGCTTTGCCACTTCAGTTCTGCAGGGCTTGTTAGCCACTCCAAATCCAATTTAGACCCAGCCACCCAACCTCAGCTTTGGGATTCTACCCAAGTGTAATGACTGCAACAGTGAAACACGATGAACATAGTACAGTTGTGTACCTACCATAAATGTAGATGTTCGAGTGTATTCACCGCTACAGTCCAGGTTACCCACCCACCATCCCCCTTTTTTCCATTGCTGGGACTTTACTGTACTTCTCATCTCTATACTACCTATGTGGTGTATTTGCTTGTAGATGAAGGAAATGTTTATAGTAATATATGCATGTTTTTGGTATAATTTTATCTTTCCAGCCTTCCTATCTGGGGGCACCTGACATCTGGGGCAAGAAAAACTAAAGAAAATGGCGTTGGTTGCAACTTTTATACCCTGGCGCACTGACGTCAGGGAAAAGGCGACAGCAACCGACGCCGGACCAAGACTTTGGAACTCGAGCCGACTGCGGGTCGCCTGCCAGCAGGATAACCCAAGTGTAATGACTGCAACAGTGAATACACTCACACATCTACATTTATGGTAGGTACACAACTGTACTTTGTCAATGTTACTCCTGTTAATACAAATGCTAAATGTGGTACTGCCTTATAATTGTGCCTTTTGAAGGTAAAATCTTTAGACAAAAGACTGCTATAGCTATGAGTGCTACTATAGCCTCCACTTATACTAATACATACATATATATATATATATATATATATATATATATATATATATATATATATATATATATATATATATGACAGTTTGGGAAGAAGAAAATATGTTTAGTGGCTCTGATATGTCGGGTATTACATTTTATAAATACTTTATTGGTGGCATTTTTATGGTTTGGACTGGTTGACTTCTTCGAAACAGTCACCAAGGCCATAGATGAAGGGAAGGTAGTCCACACGGCCTATCTGGACCTCGCAAAGGCATTTGACACAATACCCCACTCAGGCATCATAGATAAGCTATCCAGCTTAAACATAAACCCCTATGTCACAAGATGGGTGGCTAACTGGCTCAAAGACAGAACCCACAGAGTCAGAATTGCCGGAGTCATGTCTGACTCGAAACCGTTCACAAGTGGTGTCCCACAGGGCTCGGTCCTGGGACCTCTCTTGTTCGGCATTTACTTTTCCGAGGTACAGGCCAGCACGGGAGGACTATAGCTGACTAAGTTCGCGGATGACTGCAAGCTGGGAGCCATTATTGACTCTCCAGCTGACACGAACATCCTTCAAAAAGGTCTCACAGAGATGGATAACTGGTGCCAGAGCCATGGCCTAAAGCTGAATGCCAAGAAGTGTATAGTCATACCCTTTGGCAAAAATAAAGTGCCCACAAACTACCATATAGGTGGAAACCCATTAAATACAAAAGAAGTAATTAGGGATCTGGGGAACCAAGTTGATATCAATCTCTCCTTTGACAACCACGTTGCCAAAGTGGTTAGAAAGACCTTCTACATAGCCCACCTTATCACGAAAGGCTTCACATCCAGATCAGGGGAGGTAATAGTGCCCCTCTATTCATCCCTCATCAGGCCCATCATAGAATACAATGCCCCTTTTGGGATGCACCTTACCCGCCACCTGCAGCAGCTGGAAAGAACCCAAAAGTACCTCACAAAGAGGATCAAGGGACTCAAGCAGATGCCATATGCTGCCAGGTTAAAGAAACTCCAGCTTTATTCAGTTGCATACCGCCTACTTCGAGGCGATCTATGCCTGACATACAAAGCTTTGTCCAACCCAGAATTAATGAACTTGCTCCACCTCAGAAAATCCAAATCCCTTAGAACCACGCGCTCGAGGGCTGGAGGGACAGAGTCATAACACAGAGGCTCCCTTCACTTTGGAATAGAATACCGATCCATGTTAGGCAAAGCACCTCACTGACTATCTTCAAGAGGAATCTTGATGAGTAGATGGGAGATTGTAGATTCACCCCGGGGATTACTTCTGTGTCTCTGCTAGACAGAGGCTCAGTTAACTAACCTTAAAAAGTGCATAGCAAACTCAATTCTAAGGAAGGGTGGCGAAAGCCAAAACACACTTGGGCTAGGCTTGTAAATGCCCCAGGGCAGATAGCCTAGTATGAACCTATGATCCTAATCAAAAGGAAAATTTTAACTGAGTTAAACCAAATTGATAAGCATATATAATTCACTAAGAATTTTGTCCAACATGAAATTGTTTTAGATTTACTTTTATAAAAAGGGAAGAAGTTCTGCAGACTTTTGTAGCTAGGAAAGCTGTATCCACTAATAGTTACTTATTCTATAGCAGTATGCATCTCTGCTGGGTAACTAGAAATATGGTAATAGGCCAATTTATTATATGGGCCAGTAGAATCACAAAGATCATTTACATGAGGCTAACAACCTGAAGAAGAGATATCTGGATGGGGGGACCTTGTAGATAACAGAATACACACAGATTTTAGACGGCACAAAGGATAGATATAAATCTTGCATTTTAGATGGTGCTGTCAGTTGGGACTGTGGAGAAGACAAAAATGTATCCATTAATTTAGTAAAAACTACTGACTCCAAAAATATTAGATATGGTATAAGTAATAACTGGGGATTTTTGAGAGCTGTCCCTAGTGCAGCTAAAATCCTTTGGGAGAGTACTAGGTTTGTCTAAGAGATGCTTTACCTTGAAAGAAATATTAAAAAATAGTTATGGGGAATATAAGTAAGGGGGGAAAAGAAGATTTGCGGCAACATTAAGCAGTGACAGTATTTGATGGTGGCCAAATCAGAAATAATTTTTAAAGGGAAATTATATAGAATACCAAAAGTATTAACTTGCAAAGCTAGAAATGTGATTTACATGACCTGCTGTGTCCATTGAGATGCATTGCATAAAGGTGGAACATTTACATGTCTATCTGAGAGAATTAATGAAATTATGTATGCCATTAGAGTGCCTGTAATGCACTTCCAAAGCATGTTGTAGATTGTACAGCCAGTGATTTTAAAGTTGCCGTTTTGGAAGAGATTTTTTTTCCTTATGGCAAAGGCTGTAGTTCAATAGTTAGATTGTAAAGAGTGTGTGTGCTAAGTGAAATTAAATTCTTGCCAAACAAAAAGTCTAAAATGACACAAGCAACTTTTAATATTTATTTAAAAAGAGGGGGATCTACTTTGCTCATAAGACTGCCTTGCAGCCTGTGTAAAATTAATGTGTTTATTGGTACTTGTCATAGTCTGAAGAAGTCCAGTTAAAGGTTGAAAGTGCATTCTGTTGTGTTTTGTATGGGAGCATGTCAGGTCACTGAAGGTTGTCTTGGCAAAAGCAAAAAAATCGAAAGCAGTTCACCAAAACTACTTTCATCAACAGTGGGAATTGCCTATTTCTATACTGTTGTACGACCTTGGAGTTGGAATATATAATTCCAGTGGGTGTGTGTGGGGTGTCCCCCAATATGGAAATGCAAGGAGGCATGACCCCTTTCAAAAAAGCAAAAAAAAAAAAATTCTGTTAATGTTCGCTGTAGGTGTTTTTGGTAAATGTCTTTTTTGCATTCACCAAAACTACCTTCGGTGAGTCATCATGAGTCCGTTTTAAATTCTGCATCATTTTTGTAGATTAATACAGTAGATTGTTTTTGTGGATTAATACAATGGATTGTTTTTGTAGACTGATACAGTTATACTTTGTGAATTGGTGGTTTTCTTGGTGCTGTCTTGTTTTTTCGTATTTTAATTTCTAAGTATGCAAATGAGTCCAAAGTTGAAGCTATATTTTAATAGATTAATTATGTAAATTAAGTTGTTACCTGGATAAATACCGGGGCAGATTAATATAACCTGAAATTTAGCGTCCAGAAAAGTTAAGTAATACTTGGATGAATAAGGGTAGACAATATAATTTTACTGATGAGAGTAGTTTGTTGAGGTTACCCAAATAAGGGGTTGAGAAGTAATTATTAGTAACAAACTTTTATTTCCAGAACATGAGTTTGGTATGGTCACAATTTTAAATATGGCAGGAATATCACTTAAAACACTAAGCACCAGGGAACCAGAAATGCGCAGTTTGTTTAAAAGCACAATTCAAGCAATGTCAGGGTACAACTCATCTTTTAAAATGGCAGTTGACTGAGCAGCATGTTAGACACTGAAGGAATAAATAAAGTCAGATGACTAAAGGCTAGATAGTATAGAAAAGGCATTAAGTAGCCATTCAAACGAGCTGATAAAACTGCAAAAATCAAAAGACTGCAGTGAAGGAAAGACTGAAAAACAAGGCATGTAAAGAAGAAATGTTTCAAAAAATAGATTTTTAAGACAGAACACACAGAAGAAACATGAAATGTTTTGCTGTACTACAGAACCTGGAAAGAGTCGACTGTATTAATTATATAATTGCTCAGATAAGCAACTGGACTACATTTTTGGTTCCCAGCAAGATTTGTTAGTGGAACGGGCACACAGTATGCATGTTCCAAATCGGAGCATCCAAAAGCAGCATGTAATGTAACACTTGGCTGTCATAGGTAGGTACTAGGCTATCGGCCCAAGGGCCTATATAAGCCTGGCCAACAAGGTTCCCTGGCTTACGCCACCCAAGAAAGTTATTTTCCTGTGCCATTGTCGAGCAGAGACACAGAAGTGATCCCTGGGGTGTATTTCCTATTTCCCATCCGCTCATCAAGATTTTTCTTGAAGAGTGCTAATGAAGAACTTTGATTGACATAGATGGGTAGCCTGTTCCAGTGTATGGGAAGTCTGTGGGACAGGAATCTATCCCTCCAGCATGTCATGTTTATTGTGGTGGCAAGGTGTAGGTCCCTAGAGTGTGTAGCTCGGAGGGATTGGGATTTCTTTAGGTGTAGTATGTCCAGCAGCTGTGGGTTTGACATAGCTTTATATGTTAGGCAGAGATCACCTCTGAGTAGGCGATATGCTACGGAGTAAAGCTGGAGTTTTTGAGATGGTCAGTGTAGGGCATTTGTTTGAGGCCAGTAGTCCTCTTTGTGAGGTACTTCCATGGCCTTTCCAGCTGCTGCAGATGTCTTGTGAGGTACATTCCAAAAGGGGCATTGTACTCTATAATGGGTCTAATGAGTGTCGAGTAGAAAGGAACAATGACCTCTTTTTTCCTGGATGAGAACCCATTTATGATGAGGTGTGCCACATAGAAGGACTTCTAGACTACTGTGAAGATGTGAATATCAAAGGAGAGACTACTGTCCACCTGGGTCCCAAGGTCTCTTATCACACATTTGGTGTTAAGTAGATTGCTGCCTATATGGTAGTTCATGGGTACAGAGTTTTTACCATAATAGATGGCACTGCACTTTTTGGCATTGAGCTTGAGGCCATGGCTCTGACACCAGGCATCTGTCTCAACGAGGCCCTTCTGTAGGATGTCCACATCATTTGGGGACTTCACTATGGCTCCTAGTTTGCAGTCATTTGCGAACTTCGTTAGCCAGAGGCCTTCTGTGTTAGCCTGTACTTCAGAGAAGTAGGCATCAAACAGGAGAGGTCCCAAGACAGAACCCTGTGGTACTCCAGTTGTCACTGCTTTGAGGTCAGATTTGGAGTCTGCAACTTTTACAGTGTGGGTTCTGTCAGTGAGCCAGTTGGCAACCCATCTTGTGACGTAGGGATTTATACCTAGTTTAGTGAGTTTAGGTATAATTCCAGAATGGGGGATGGTATCGAAAACCTTGGCGAGGTCAAGATAGGCTGTGTGAACCACCTTACCCTCATCTACGGCTTTGGTGACTGCCTCAAAGAAGTCGATCAGGTTCAGGAGGCATGATCTGCCTTTCATAAACCCGAACTGGATGGGATCCAGAGTTTAGAGGTTACCAATGTCTTTGTTTATGAGTTCCATGTTGATACGTTCCATGGCCTTGCAGTCCAGGCTCGTCAGGCTGATAGTTCCCGGGAACAGTGGTGGCTCCCCCTTTGTGGAGTGGGATAACTGTTGCTGTGCACCATTCAATGGGCACAAAGCCTGATGTGAGGCTATTATTGAACATGGTGCTTAAGTGGAGAGCCAGTTCGTTCTGAAGTTCGTTTAAAACGCAGCCTGGGATGTTGTCCGGTCCCATGGATGCTGTGTTTTTGGCTTTAGAGAGTGCATCTTTTACCTGCGTAGTTGTGATTACAGGGACTCTGCATTCTTCCTGTATAGATATGGGCCCTTTAGGGGGTGGGGGGGGGGGTAAAGTTAGCACTGAGCCTTTCTGCCAGGATGTTGGCAGTATCAGTTGGTTCTGTAATTTTCGTGCTGTTGTGCTGTAACTCTGAGCAGATCTGAGTGTTGCCACAGAGATTCTTGACATACTGTAGAATGCTTTGTGGTTGTCCTTAGAATTAGTGGCGATTTTGTTTTCGTAGCTGGCTTTGGAGGATCTTATAAGGGATCACAGCTTCTTACTGAGGCTGACCAGGGAGCTCCTCCACTCATGGGAATTTACTCTCTTTTGCAACAGTTGTCCTTTTGTTTTGATCTTGCAATTTATATGCACTGGCTGTTTTTGTATTTAGTTGTTGCTTCTCATCTCTATTTGAACCGATATCTCATTTTACCATACAGTTTATTTTGATAGCCCTCAAAACAAAAATATATATTCCTTTAAAAATAAAATATCACACAGACAAAACTTTTATACAGTTTCCAAAAAGGAAGTGTACCCCCTCTAAATAAGAGTAGTTACCCCAAATCAAGTTAAGGTTAACCATGCTAATGTACACTTTAGCCTGTACCCCCCCTTACATAGATTACTGTCTATTCTTATTTATGTTCTTTCCAACAGTTTCAAGCTTTATTTCTTACATTACTTTTTATTTTCACTGAACAGCCTGCCAATATCCCTTTAAAAGTTAATTGCATCCTACTGCAGTTTTTACATGGAACTGACTTTCACTGAATTGTTTGACTTAAAAGATGTACCTCTCAGATTTCACTTAACACTGTTCAGACCTGTCTTGAGTAAACAGCTCTTATCTTCAGCCAAAAGAAGGCACTAAAAGAAAAATACCAGCTAGTTAGTTTGCAAATGCAAGAGTAACACTAGTTTTAAAACATTGTCTGTAGCTTAAGGAACATTAGGCTAGACAGTCACCTGTATAAAAGCAGGGTCTGTATATAATATGGTCATTACACATTTACAGGCCCCAGAGTCAAAGATCACAGTGCTATATTGGCATTTAATTCTTTCCAACCTTTATTGCTGTACTATAGCCTGGATATATTGCTTCTGAGTACCTCATTGGCAGTGTACACAGTAGTCATTTATAGTACGCTTCCCACCTCACATTTATAATTCCTGTGACTGTATACAAAACTACCTTAGTACATGAAATTTACAATGAAAAACTTTTTAAAAATACAGATATTAAGGACTTAATTACTTGTAGTCACTTGTTCAGTCTGTTTAATGTCCTCCTAAAAACTGACATAAATGGGGTTTATTATTTTCATTGTTCCCGCCATTTTCTTTCATTTTCTTACAGAGAGATAGCTCACATGCCTAAACTACATTAGTAAGATTTCATGCTGCACATTTCTCCCACTTATTCAGTGCTTTCACTTTGTTCCTTTCTTCCTGATCTTCTCAAGCTCCCAAAACCAGTCTGATTTAAAGGGACAGACCAAGAGATTTTTTTGTTTTTATTCTGGTCTTTGTTTACATTTCAGTCTAGCTTTCTGAGCATGCCCCAGGTTTGTGTATGGGGGGTTGGGTGAGGGGTGCTTACATGAAGATTCAGTGGTCATAGTCAAATTCCATCTCAAAATGCAGTTGTACTCTAAACAGCTCTCACTGAGTCATTTATTAGTTTCACCTGTACTTTTTATCCTCAAAGAAAAGTAGCCTTTCTGGAATTTATTACCTAGCAAGAAAACATATGAGCAATGCAATGCTAAAATGTTAGATGTTATGTGATCCTGTCTCGCCTACATTCTGTACTGAGGGATCTGCTCCGACTCGGCACGCTTATGCTATAGAGCGAGGCCTCTTATTGGCTGAGCTATCTTTATCCCAGGATGCACCACCAGTAATCCCCCAGATCTCATTTGCCGCTAACAAGCTTAGACGTGGTCTCAATATTGGCTGGGCTAAGTACTATTTATTAGGCTTTTTCCTGTCACAAATTTCCTTACTTGGAATCCAAAAGCTGTTTTAACAGCTATTGTTGTTATATTGGTGTGATTGGTGAATTTTTGTTGGTAAATTCGTGATTTTTTTAGTCAGGGAAGGTTTCCCGTTTTAGTTAGAGGGGCCTTCCCCTGTTACTTTGCTGTTTGTATATCTTCTTGGGTCAAGTACCCGTTTAAGTTAGAGGGTCTTGACTCTCTTTATCTCGTTTTTGTCTACTGTTTAGTTTAAAAAATATATATATATATTGTGGTTATATTTGTTGAACTTTATATTTGTTAAACTTGTTGTATTTAACTAAAGTTTAGTGTTTTTTCACTTAGATAATTATGTCTAAAGAACACAAACCCTCCGGGTTTAAGAAATGCACGAGGTGTGGTTTTAAAATGTCCATAACGGACGACCACTCCTCGTGCGTCTATTGCTTAGGTGCTAAACACCTACAAGAGTCGTGTAGTGTGTGCCACGCGTTCTCTTCTAGAGTCCTCCAGGAGAGGAAAAACAAATTAATCCTCAAGGGATTAATCAAGCCTTCCTTCGAGGAGGCTTTATCTTCCTTCCGCCTCCTTCTAAAGAAGAGCGCCGGCTCCGACCAGTCAGTCGGAACCGACCGCTAAAAGCTAAGCAGACTTCTCCATCAGCTCCACGGACTTCGGAGCCGAGGTGAACGGTCTGCCTCGATGCCTCCAGCCTCGACCCCTCTGGTTTCGAGCCGAGGTCTGGGGCATCGAGGCGGGTCACCTCATCGGCTCCACTGATATTGAGCCAATAGGGTTACCGCTCAGACTCTTCCCCTCGAGCGAAGCCCTTATCGGCACCGAGGGAAATTTCCTTGAAACCTTCCTCGGAGCCGATAGTTGTTGAGTCCTTTCGGAGCCGGTCCCCGAGCCCTTCGGAGCCGATGGAGAAATCGGTTCGGGCCCGATCGGTATCCTCTAGATCATCCAAGATGTCTGATTCAGACATCGACAGGGTGCTCCTTCGACTCTTCCAGTCTCCGGTGTTCCAAAAGCTGGATGTTAAGTTGTCAATC
Organism: Protopterus annectens; assembly: GCF_019279795.1. Lineage (NCBI taxonomy): Eukaryota > Metazoa > Chordata > Ceratodontiformes > Protopteridae > Protopterus > Protopterus annectens. The sequence continues at coordinate 651,055,161 of NC_056739.1, forward strand.
TCGCCTTCATTCTTGCTGGATGGGTTCGGAGCCGATCCTCGGCTCCGACTCGGCACTTGCTTTAGCTTGAGAACTCCTTTTACCAGCTCGAGGCAACCCTATATCCCATGATGCAAGGCGGAACTACCTCAGATCTCGTTTGCCGCTTAGCAAAAGAGGTCTCCTTTACCAGCTGAGGTAAGTGAAATTCTTGTTAAAGAAAAGAAAAGCTTAGTTAGGGTTTTATTTCCCCTTGTATCTCATTTTTAGTCTGTAGTGAGTTACAGCCCACCCTATTCCCTTTGTTTTTCAAACTTTATAACCTTCTTATATCCTTTCGTGTAAAGTTTTTAGTTAGGCCTAAAACCCCATTGGTTAATCCCTTCCTGTGTGTGTGTGTTAGGGGATTAATTTTGTGTATTTGTTGGGGTTTGTGTGTGTTACTTCCTCCTAGGATATGTCTAGGGAAGGCAAGGTCTCAGGCTTCAAGAAGTGTGACTCGTGCTGTCAGAAAATGTCTCTGACAGATGGTCACACTTCTTGTGTTTATTGCCTGGGGCCTTTGCACCTGCAGGACTCCTGTGCTTTGTGTCACTCTTTTAGCCAGAGAGTCCTGCAGGAAAGGAGGAATAAGCTTATCCTCCGTGGCTTACTTAAGCCAGAAGGTTCTCCCTCTAAAGCAGGGTCTGGGAAACCTTCTAAGCCACCGGCTCAGGCTTCAGTATCCAAGCCTCCTCCGGTGGCTCCGCCCGCCGAGCGAGATCGGCCCGCTGGAACCGATGTATCTACCATAAAGTAGTGGGTTCGTGCCGGCTGGCTCGATACCTTGTCTACTGTGGCCTTGTCGGCTCCGGCTGGAGCCGACACCTTATCCAGCATCGAGCCGAAGCCTTCGGCTCCATCTGGAGTTCAGGGACTTCGGCTCCGATGGCTTCGTCCCGAAGAGATCTCGGTCCCCTTCTACTGAGTATCCACTGCCCGGGTCTCCTCTTTTGTCGGAGCGGAGCCATCGGATCCGATCTTCGAGATCTTCCAGGCTGTCTGACCACGATTTAGAGAGGGAGGTAAGCAGGCTGTTGAAGTCTCAGGCACTGGCCCAAATGCTCCATAGCCCGTCTCAACAGACTTCGGCTATAGCCTCACCCCTTGAACTTCCTCCTCCGACTCCACACCAGAGTTCGGATCCGGAGCTTCTCGGGACAGCGACTGTTTCGGTGCCGGAGCCGATACATCCTTTGGCTCCGTCATCCTCGGCTCCGATCTCCTCCTTGAGACCTTCCTTGGAGGGATCCGTCGCCGGGTTTCCTTGTCGGCTCGAGGGGCTAGTGGCATCGGACTCTTGTCCGACCCCGCCTCCCTCTCGGGCTTCGCTTTGGTAAGCTCGGCACCGACATCGCCTCGAGCCTTCCCTCTCAGTGGAGCCGGGAATTCCTGTTTCCTCGAGCGGGATATTCCGCCTCCCGGGAGGGGAGCCTTTGAGGTGATGAGGAGTGTCCTGGCCTCTGAGCCTGGTCAACGGTCCATCCCTCTAGCTCCTCCCTCATCAGTGCCTGCAGACGCCTCTTGCCAGTCTCTTGCTCTCAGGCCCAGGGATCCATCGCCCCAGGTTTCCCCATTGGGAATTTCCTCCTCTTCCGAAGTTTCTCCTGATCCTGCAGGTGAACCCCTCGAAGAGGACGGTAAGAGGAAACACACAGACTCCCCCGAGTCTACTACATCGGATACCGACTTAGATGAGTCGGAGGGTTCCCCACGATCCCCCTCTGAGGATGTCTCCTTTTCAGACATCCTTGAACTCCTTAAACAGAGGGAGAATTGGCCAGCCATTGATCCCTCCGAGGATGAGTCGGTATACCTGGAGGCTTTTGGATCCCGACCCTCCACCTCCTGGGTGTCTCCGCCTTTCGACCCACTTATGCAGGTAGTGGCTCGGAAGGCATGGGCGGCTCCAGATTCTGTGGAACCTGTCCCCAGGAGACCATCCAAATTCATCACGGCCCCTACGGACAAACAGTTCCTTTCCAAGAGTGTCTCTGTGGATGCTATGGTGGTGGCGGCCACTAAGAAGGAACTGGCGGATCCTTCAGTACCTGTCCATCCTCCTAATAAGGATTCTAGGACCATGGATAGGTATGGAAAGCGGATGTTTTCTTCAGCGACCTTTGCTATGCGTTCGCTGAACTACCTTTGTCACTTCACCAGGCTTCAACAAGATATTCTCAAGGAACTGGGTGAAGTAGTCCAGGATCCTTCTGCTGCTGAGGCTCAGGAAAAGATTGCCTCGCAGCTTGCTATCCTGAATTCCATATCTAACTCCTCCATGCGGCTCATATCCTATGCGGCTGATGGAGCGAGCAGGGCCGCAGGCACAGGAGTTGCTCTTAGACGCCAAGCCTGGATGCGGCTTTGTAATTTTGCGGACCCCTTTAAGGTGTCCTTCACTAATACCCCTTTGATGGTTCGGCTTTGTTCGGACCTCAGGTGAAGGATACCTTGACCAGGTGTGAGCAGGACGGTAAAACTCTTTCTGCCATTGGAGTCCAGTTTTCCACTCCTTCTAGACCATATCCCAAGGGTCAGAAGGGGGGGAAGATGTGGTTCCGTAAAGCCCAAGGAGCTACACCGGACGCACGTGGTCAGTTTACCCCCAGAGGCAGAGGGGGTAACAATAATAGACGCCACCCTAGAGGCAGGGGGGGTCCTCAGAACCAGGGCAACAGGGAGTCTCTTCCTGAGAAGCCCTTTCAGCATCCCTGAGGTGTTGCCCGACTGTCCACCCTTGGAGGCAGTCGGGGGAAGGATTTCACTGTACCCAGTAGCCTGGCAATCCCTATCACAAGAGATGTGGGTACAGTCGATCATATCCGAGGGTTACAAAATCCCCTTTGAAAGGTTTCCCGTACCTCTACAATCCCTTCCAGACATCTCACTCGGTCAAAGGGATTTGGCAGAACAGGAAGTTTCAAAGCTCCTAGAAAAAAGAGCCGTCCAGACTGTGCCGGCAGACCAGCTAGGATCCGCGCCTACTCGAGATTCTTTTTGGTCCCCAAAAGGACGGGAGATTGGAGACCAATATTAGACCTGAGCAATCTAAACAGATTTGTCAAGAAGGCAAGTTTCCGGATGGTCACGCTTCAGTCCATTCTGCACTTTCTGGGCAAGGACAACTGGATGTGCTCTATAGACCTTCAGGATGCGTACTATCACATAAAGATTCACAGACGCTCCAGAAAGTTTCTCCGCTTTTGGCTAGGGACCAGTCATTACCAATTCAGAGCACTGCCCTTTGGCCTCACTTCAGCCCCCAGAGTGTTTACCAAATGCATGGCAGTGGTCACAGCTCATCTGAGACGTCAAGGATTCCAGGTGTTTCCCTACTTGGACGACTGGCTCCTCTCCGCCACCACCAAGTGTCAGCTTCTTCAGTCCAGAGACTACACTCTACAGCTTTGCAGGAGTTTGGGAATTTCAGTAAATTTGAAAAATCTTCTCTGCTGCCTTGCCAATCTATCACCTTTATAGGCGCAGAATTAAACACCGTCAAAATGTTAGCCAAACTAACAGATCAAAGAATTCTGGACATCCAAAAATTCGTCCGGATTCTATTGCAGAACAGCAAGATCAAAGCCAGATTTATTCTGAAGGTCCTAGGTCTTATGGCTGCGGCCATTGTTCTACTACCACTGGCTCGCTTCCACATGCGTCTTCTGCAGTGGATGCTATTCACGCAGTGGTCGTACCACAGTCTTCCGATGAGGCACGAAATCTTAGTCACACAGTCGTGCAGAGCTCATCTAAATTGGTGGATATCTTCCCCTCTTCTTCATCAAGGCCGACCTTTTATTCCCCCTCCTCCAGTTGCCACAGTCACTACGGATGCCTCTCTGATCGGGTGGGGGGGGCATTATCAGGGCAGGATGGTCCACGGGACGTGGCAACCCATAGAATACCATCTGCACATAAATGTCCTGGAGATGAGAGCAGTGCTTTTAACGCTTGCAAGCCCTCAGCGACTTTCTTCCCACGGGACTATTGCAGTACAAATGGACAACATGTCCGTGGTCTGGTACATCAACAAACAGGGCGGACCAGGTCCTATCCGTTATGTCGAGAAGCTCTCAGACTTTGGCAATGGGCATCTCCTCTCATCGGTTTCTGATAGCAACGCACATCCCGCAGGTCCAACCTATTGGCGGACAGGCTGAGCAGATCCATTCTGATGCCTCACGAGTGGTCTCTCAATCAATCTGTAGTGGATCAGATATTTCTAAAGTGGGGCACTCCTTGTTGCGATCTTTTGCTACTCCTCAAAACAACAAGTGCCCGATTTCTTCACTCTCTTTCCCCTACCAGGCCAACCCCTGAGAGACTCTCTAACCCAGGATTGGCCCCTGGGACTTCTGCACGCTTTTCCTCCTTTCCTTGATTCCACAAGTCATTCAGAAAGCCACCGCTTTGAGGGCCAAGTTGATCCTCATTGCCCCATATTGGCCTCGACAAATTTGGTTTCCGACTCTGCATCGACACCTTCTGGTGCAGCCCTGGCATCTGGACCCAGTTCCGGCTCTCTTGATCCACCAGTCGAATCAGCAGCACCGGCCCATTCATTCTCTCAACCTCACTGCTTGCTTGCTCCACTTCCTTCCCTAGCCAGGCTACCGATGATTTCTGATTCTGTCAGAGACATCTTAGTGTCTTCTTTAAAGTCGTCCACTAGGACTGTTTATGCTAGCAAGTGGCGGTTTTTCTATTTGGGCAAATTCCAGAAAAATTGATCCCTTTACTGCCCCTGTACATTCTGTTTTAGATTTCCTGGCGGAGGTTTTTCATTCAGGATCCTCGTCATCTACAGTTAAAGTACAACTGGCTGCTATTTCCAAGTATCATGTTGGCTTGCACGACAATAACATTATGTCTCATAGATTGTGCAAGGCCTTTCTAAGAGGAGTTTTTCTCCTAAAACCACCTATAAAGCATCCTCCTCCGCAATGGGATCTAAACTTAATGTTGGCATCCTTGATACTACCTCCTTCGAACCGCCTGCTTCATGTTCTTTGAAGTTATTGACCTGGAAAACTATATTTTTACTGGCTGTCACTTCTGCAAGAAGGGTTTCCGAGACTCAAGCTCTCTGCATTCGTTCCCCTTATTTGGTTTTTCATAAGGACAGGGTATCATTAAGAACGAACCCTTCCTTTCTCCCCAAAGTTGTGTCTCAAACCAATATTAACCAATCTATAGATCTACCAGTCTTTTTCCCAAACTATTCGACAGAGCTGAACAGAAACTGCATTTTTGGATGTCCATCGTCAGCTCAGGTACTATTTGCATAGAACTAAACAATTCAGAAAATCGGACCAATTATTTGTCTCCTATGCAGAAAACAGGATAGGTCTTCCAGTTTCTAAAGTGACCTTATCCAGATGGTTGACTTCCACCATTTCCTATGTGTACTCTCTCAGAGGCAAACAGCTATCTTCTAAACCAAAAGCACACTCAACCAGGAGTCTGTCCACTTCTGCAGCCTTTCAGGATAGGCTACCTATTGATACCATTTGTGCAGCAGCTACTTGGGCCACGCCTCATACCTTTGTCTCTCATTACAAATTGGACTTGGCCTCCAGAGATAGGGCCAGTTTTGGTTCCACAGTTCTCAAGAGTCTGTTCCATTGAGCCACCCGGGATACAGGTGCTAGGACGCTGTCCCATCCAGCAAGAATGAAGGCGAGATTGACAACTTAACATTTAGAAGTTATGTACCTACCATAACGCTCCATGTTAGTTGTCTTCTCTCGCCTTCTTCTGCGTCCCTCCCTCCTTCCCCCTGGCCTGGACAGATCTTGAAAAGTTCCTATCAGGTTGTTTCCTCCTGAGCCTTCATATGGGGACTTCTATTATGAACTTGTGTTCCTAATTATGTTAGGTTACTCTTTAGCAGGGTAGGTTAGCTACCAAACGAGATCTGAGGTAGTTCCGCCTTGCATCATGGGATATAGGGTTGCCTCGAGCTGGTAAAAGGAGTTCTCAAGCTAAAGCAGTGCCGATGGAGCCGAGGATCGGCTCCGAACCCATCCAGCAAGAAAGAAGGCGAGAGAAGACAACTAACATGGAACGTTATGGTAGGTACATAACTTCTAATTTCGGCTCCAGCCCATTTGGCTTCGGAGCCGATGGTCCACTCCCCTACTGTGGTTCCTCCTCCAACAGCTTCGGCACCGTTGGAGCCGGTGCTGGTGGAACCTGTGGAGGTGTTAGGGTCGGGCCCGACCCTTGCTCCAACTCCGGCTCTTGGGTCGGAGTTCAGTACACGGACTTCTTCCTTCGGCCCTGGGGGGGAGGCTTCGGGATTGATGCTTTCGGTCCCAAGTCTCCCTCTTGGTGCGTCGGCGGCAGGAGTGCCGTCCACTGTTGTGGCCACGGAGGTGGGACCCTCCCAGGATTCTGGTGGTCCCGCCTTCAGGGCTATGAGGAGTGCTTTAGCCAAATCTTCCTTGGCTACCTCCACGGTTTCCCCAGCTCCTTCCCTACATTTGGAGACTGGGTCGTTGGCAGTCCCCCTGTCCTTATACAGCGGAGCCCCTGGGCCTCAGGTTACCCCTGCTGGGGTTTCTTCCCCTCCTGGAGGTCCTTTTGAAGCCTCTTCGTAAGAACCTTCCAGGAAGAGATCGTGCAAGAGGAAGCACGTTGACTCCCCTGATGAGTCTCTGACATCCGACACTGATCTCGATGATGCAGAGGGGTCCCCCAAGTCGTCCTCGGATGATGTCTCCTTTGCAGACATCCTGGAAGCCCTAAAACAACGAGGCGGCTGGCAGTCCAAACCTCCCTCTGCTGATGAGTCGGTGTTCCTGAAGGCCTTCGAGGCTCAGCCCTCCGCCTCCTGGGTGTCTCCGCCCTTCGACGAGCTCTTGGATTTGATCTGTCGAAGGGCGTGGGAACACCCAGACTCTGTGGAACCGTGCCTGCTCGTCCGAACAAATTTCTCTCGCACCCCTGATAGAGAGTTCCTTACTAAAGGTGTAGCTGTAGATGCTTTGGTGGTGGCATCTGCTACCCAGCAAGATGTAGCAGAGGCTTCTACGTCCGTCCATCCTCCTAATAAGGAGTCTAGGAGCATGGATCGGTACGAAAGCGCACCCACAGTTCAGCGGCCTTTACACTGAGGTCCTTGAACTACCATACGCACTTCACCAGGTTTCAGAGGGATCTGATTAAGGAGCTATCCGATACCCTCTTGGGTAACCTGCCTGAGGAGCTGGCCCAGACGGTTGGCTCTCAGCTGGCTACAATGTCGCCCATTTCAACTCGCCCATGAGGCTCATTTCTTATGCGGCCGAAGGGCTTAGTAGAGCGGGTACAGGCATTGCTCTACGAAGACAAGCCTGGCTCCATCTGTGTCACTTTATGGAGGCCTTTAAGTCTTCATTTGCCGACGCCGGCTGTGATGGGTCCTCCCTGTTTGGACCCAAGGTAAAGGACACACTAACCCGCTGTGAACAGGAGGGTAAGACTCTGACTGTCAGGGGCACGATTTTCCACTCCCTTCGGCCTTATCCCAAGGCTAAAAGAGGAGGGAAAATGTGGTTCCAGAGATCTCAGAAGCCTTACCCTCTCAGCAGGAGGGTTCCCTTCCAGAGGCAGAGGAGGGGAAATTCTTCCGAAGACGCCGTCCCAGAGGCGGCAGAGGCCCTCGCAACACTGGAGACCATGAGTCCTTTCGTGGCTCTTCAGCCTTCATAGTCCCTGAGGGATTGCCCGGCTGTGCTGCTCGAGCCAGTCGGGGTCGTTCAAGCACTTAAAGGCCTGGGAAGGTATCACTCAGGACCGATGGGTGCTTCGGATTATCGCCGGAGGTTACTCCATCCCATTCTCTCACCCTCCCTCAGTCCAAAAATCCCGGACCCGCTACCCAGTCAACGGGATACCGCAGCCTCAGAAGTTTCAAAGCTGCTGCAAAAAGGAGTCATCCAACCGGTCCCCGCAGACCAGATCGGATTAGGGACTTACTCAAGATTCTTTTTGGTGCCAAAAAAGACCGGGGACTTGAGGCCCATTTTGGACCTCAGCATCCTAAACCGTTCAGTCAGAAAGTCCAAGTTCCGAATGGTCACCCTACAAACCATTCTCCCATTGTTGGAGAAAGGTGTTTGGATGTGCTCCATAGATCTCAAGGACGCTTATTATCATATCATGGTGCATCAAGCGTCCAGGAGACATCTGCGCTTCAGCCTAGGAGGCAGTCATTTTCAGTTCCGTGCGCTGCCCTTTGGTCTCACCACAGCCCCCAGGGTGTTCACCAAGTGTTTGGCAGTCGTGACTGCTCACCTGAGAAGTCTGGGATTCTAGGTGTTTCCGTATCTAGACTACTGGCTCCTAACTGCCACCTCCAAGCATCTACTTCTGCGGAGCCTACAAGCCACCATATCACTGGGCAATTCCCTTGGAATCACCTTCAATTGGCCAAAGTCTGTGTTGCTGCCATCTCAACGAATAAGATTCATAGGGGTAGAGATAGACTCAAACCAAATGCGGGTCTACCTACCTACAGACAGAATACAAACCATACAAGCTCAAGTTTGAGCCTTACTTCCAAGATCCAAAGCCCCAGCCAGAATGGTCCTGCAGCTATTGGGATCCATGTCCGCCACGGTTCTTCTAGTTCCCTTGGCAAGGTTGCACATGAGAATTCTCCAGTGGCTTCTCTCAGCTCACTGGTCCTTTCAGGAACTCCCCCTCAATCACCTTGTATGGATCACGGAATCTTGCAGACGGGACCTTCGCTGGTGGCTAGTGCCCTCCAACTTGGATCAGGGACGACCCTTTGTTCTACCTCCTCCGGCGGATACTTTGACCACGGACGCCTCCCAGACGGGGTGGGGGGGCATTCCCTGGGCAGGTCAGTCCAAGGCAAATGGCATCCGGTAGAGTCTTTGCTTCATATCAACATATTGGAAATGAGAGCAGTACTTCTGTCCCTTCAAGCCCTTCACGATTATCTCCCTCAAGGCGTAATTGCCGTTCATTCAGACAACATGTCAGTTGTTTGGTATCTGAACAAACGGGGAGGGACCAGATCCTATCCTCTTTGCAGAGAGGCCATGAGAGTTTGGGAATGGGCAGTCTCCACCAAACGCTTCCTAGTGGCTACTCACATACCGGGCAAGTCCAATGTGATAGCCGACAGATTGAGCAGGACCATCCTCTCTCCTCACGAATGGTCTCTGAATATGACAGTTGCAAGTCAGATTTTCAGCGAATGGGGAGTTCCGTGTTGCGACCTCTTCGCGACTCCTCTGAATGTGAAGTGCGAAGAATTCTCCCTAACCCCGGCTCTGGGGAAGAGCCCCATGGACGCATTAGTCCATCCTTGGCCCACCGGCTTGCTTTATGCCTTCCCTCCAGTTCCTCTCCTTCCCAGAGTGATCCAAAAGGCATCTCTCTTGGGGAGCAAAATGATCTTAATCGCTCCTTACTGGCCTCGTCAAGTGTGGTTCCCCTATCTTCGGAAACATGCCCTGGAAGGTCCATGGTTTCTGGATCAGATACCAGACTTACTGGTTCATCAATCGGGACTATTCCACCAGTCCCTACACACCTTAAAATTGACGGCTTGGCTCCTCCTCTTCCGACGATAGTCAGGAGTCATACATTGGATCCAGATGTTGTACACATATTATCTTCGGCCCATAAGTCTGCTACAAAGAAACTGTATTCTAGCAAATGGAAAAGATTTGCTATTTGGGCTCAACTCCGGGGCCTGGACCCCATTTCTATTCCCGTGGCAGAAGTACTAAAATTTCTGACTTCTCTTTTCAATCAAGGCTCTTCAGTCTCTACCATCAAGGTACAATTGGCAGCAATTTCTAATTTTCACGAATCCATAGACCCACCTTTAATGAGCAACAGATTGTGCAAGACCTTCTTAAAAGGTGCTGCTCTATTGAGACCTCTGATTTCTCATCCTGCACCTCCATGGGATCTCGATATAGTGTTACGCGCCTTGACTTCTTTCCCCTTTGAACCGGCAGCTACATGTGATCTAAAGTTTCTATCATGGAAGACAGCTTTTCTGGTGGCGATTACTTCTGCCAGAAGAGTTTCAGAGCTTCAAGCTTTGTCAGTAAAACCCTCGTACTTGGTTTTTCACAAGGACAGAGTATCCCTCAGACCAAATCCTTCCTTTGTCCCTAAGGTTTGTTCTACTTTCTGCTTACAACAATCATTAGAGCTTCCAGTTTTATTCCCAAAATACTCTAACAAGGCGGAGTTCATATTCCACACACTAGATGTACACAGACAGTTACGTTTTTATTTAGACAGGACCAAACAGACAAGGAAAACAGATCAGTTGTTTGTATCCTTTGCAGATAACAAATTGGGCAAAGCTGTCACAAAGGTCACTATTGCCAAATGGATCAGGGACTGTATTTCTCAAGCTTATTTTTATTCTAACAAAGAGCTTTCCACCTCTGTCAAGGCTCATTCTACAAGGGCTATGGCTACTTCGATAGCATTTCATTCTAAGCTTGCTATTAGTGACATTTGTGCTGCGGCTACATGGTCTTCCCCGCACACCTTCATTTCCCACTTCAAATTAGATGTGGCATCTAGAGGACGAGCTTCATTTGGTTCCACAGTGCTCAGGAGTGTTTTCCAATGAGCCACCCGGGATTTAGGTGCTAGGGACGCTGTCCCATCAGTACAGAATGTAGGCGAGATAGGATCACATAACATCTTTTAGTTATGTACTCACCATAACTTCAGATGTTTGGGATCCATCTCGCCTATATTCCTAATAACCCACCCTCCTTCCCCCTTCCTTGGAGATCAGAGGATATCAGAAGGTCCGAATCCTGTTGTTTCATCTTGAAACATCTAACAATGTTATATATCAAGTTGTGCATGTGTGCATGTATGCGGACAAACAAGATCTGGGGGATTAGTGGTGGTGCATCCTGGGATAAAGATAGCTCAGCCAATAAGAGGCCTCGCTCTATAGCATAAGCGTGCCGAGTCGGAGCCGAGGGATCGGCTCCGAGCCCATCAGTACAGAATGTAGGCGAGATGGATCCCAAACATCTGAAGTTATGGTGAGTACATAACTAAAAGTTAACAGAGTTTTCTTTTCATTTCATATTTTATTTTGTGAAGATTTCTAAACGTTAGCTAAGTGCTATGATGTCATGCATGACTGCCACTTGCTCTGTAGGCAGCATCAGAATGATGCAAGTTTCTAACGGTAGTCTTTTTTTATGTTTTGTTTTTTGATCTCTGAATACTAGCTAAGTGTAATGATTTTCTGACATGCTGTAAAAAAATGTGTGTGACACAAGCAATAGATTTGTTTTGTTTTAAACAATGAAGTCCAAAACTTACTTTCACAATGGGGGCTGCACAGTACAGCAACCTGTGATAGTTTTACCTACTAATTCCGAGATTGCTTTACTGCAGAGCAAGGGGAATATGTCAAGAGACTGCTAAGAATGAGCATAAATTCACTAAATTGTACTTTTTTGACTATACTGCTCAGTTACGCTATGCAAAATAAGTAAAGGAAATAAGAGTTTCACAATTAAGATAAGCTTTTTGACAAGTTCATAAAAAGTAAACACTTAGATTCTTGCCTAACCACCCCCACCACAAACACACACAAAAATGTAAGAACCTTGTTGTTTCCCAGTGATTGGAGACAGAAAGCTTTGACAGGAACTGAATATTGTTAATTGTGTTCACCAGCGGGAATGAAACCAGGGCTGCATAATGTAAATTGAAACCAAGAGTAGGGTTGATGATGATGTGTAAGTGGGTGGTGACATCCGGGAGGTATCAGGACAAGTTTCTTTAGGTCAGGATTTTAGAATCTGGGATTGTCCCTTTAAGGCCAAGGTACTTCCTAATTCTTATAGGCATCTGTTGGGCTTTTTCTGTTGCTTAAGCATTATTGTTTGAAACAATGGAAAATGTTTCACACAAAGTCTCTCTCTGTAGGCTTTCTTATTGTTTAGAGACCTGTGGTACAGAGTCCCCTTCAGCTTGCAGGCTCACTCTTTGTTGGCTAAATGTTTTTGTTTCCTTCTTTGCCTTTTCTGGATCCAAAATGTCTTTGATCCTCCAGTTAAAAAAATATTCTGCAGACAGCTGAATGTAGTGACTTAAATCTCAAACCTGCATATCAACATCCTATGATTGCTGAAGTAAACTTGCTTTTCTCCTGCCTGGTGTAGAGTGAATGATCATTTTTCACAACACGCTAGCCTTTAAAAAGCAAGTTAATGTTTAGTTTTACACATTGAGAGACCTCTAATGAATGTGTTACCATAGCTCTCAACCTTCCATCTCCAAAAATGAGAAACACTACCTTTCATAATGTGTAACAAATGGGTAAAATGTGGAACGCTTACTATCAACTTCATCTTGGAAGCTCTTAGGATGGTTAAAATGTGATATTTTTAATGACGTAATAGTTATTTTAATCAATTAATGTGATTACGTTCTATTTATTATGAATGTCAGTTAAAAAAATTGCTAACACTGAATGTGTGACACATCCTTTGAATTTGGAACTTCGAGGAACATGAATGTTTTAAGACTCCAAATGAGGAACATTACTCATAATGAGGTACACTTGAGAGGTATGTGTGTTACTCAGCTGGCTGCCATCTTGAATGTGTTTCTTGACTGATCATGAATTAATATACATAGTAAGGACACTTCTGTTATTGAATGCACCTTTTTACTGGAGTGTTTTTGATTCTTATTCAGAGTTTGGTTGTCATTTTCATTTCTTGAGTAATAAGATTTTTTTGGAGTTAAACATTATTGTTCCAAAGAAATAAGGGCTTTGTTTTGTGGTCATTGCTGTTGCCCAAGTATAATGTAGTTATTTTTGCTGGTTGTGGCAGTCACTTCTGAGTATTTTAAGCAAACTGAAAGTTATTGGGCAGGATTCACGAAGGCTTACACGGAGTTTAAGAGTAGTGTAAGCCTCCGTGTAAGCCTCCCGATCCAGGAACAGCCCAAACCTCCGTGTAAGAGACTAGCTAAAACGTCTCTTACACGGACTGGGCGTGGAAATGCTCAATACCTCATTTGCAGCTCAAAGATATGCAAATGAGGTATTTGAGAGATCCAGGAAGCCCAAACCAGTCCGTGTAACAGACGTTTTAGCTGCAGAAATGTACTCAGCTGACAACGGAGTACATTTCTGCAAAATTTACAACAGAGCTATGTCAGCTCCAAATAAAGGTTGCATATGTGTCATCTAGCATGCCAATGGCCAAATATGTGGCCATTGGCATTAAAAAGTGATGCAAATTTATTTAAAATAACATTTTTTGGGGGGGGGATTTTGATGTTTAACTGCAGCGCACACCCGTGCAAACGGGGTGCGCTGCCTAAAAGTGAAAACCGAAGCTTATAAGCTCACAATTGTGGGTTTTATGTATTACATGGAATGACAATGCAGGGACCAGCAGACCAAAAACAATATGGCCACCGTGTAGTGGTTGCCAAGGGGGGGAAGCTCAGTGTAAGAGATGTAACTAAACATTACTAGGCAATCCTATGTAAATGAGGGTTACAATACTGAATCACACTGCCACATAGCTAATGAGCACTTTTCGAGTAGTGTAAGAGTTACAGAAGGGGGAGGAATAGAGTAAGAGGTAGGTGACATCACGGGGGGGAATGATAGAAATAAATGTATCACATTGGAGAGCAGTGTAACGTGACAGATGACAGACAGACATCAGAGAGAGAGGTGTGTCCCAACAAAACAGTAGGAAAGTCAAGAAATAGAGGGTGTACACTATCCCTACACTCAAACTTTCTTGATATATGTGCATGCGCGCGTGTAAGGCAGGTCCACCATGTGGGAGCGTGTCGCAAACCATTTAAAATGGTTTGCGTGGGCGTGCACATGTGTAAGGCAATGTAAACATTAGGAAGCCTGTTGCCTGATGTATAAGGCTGTGTGCGCACGTTTTACCATGAATCAGCCAAGTCCAAACCGTGTAAGTATGTGTGCGCGGGTCTAAGCCACTGTGAGCGTGCTTATGCTGGTGTGCACATTGCTCCCCCTGAGGAAACAGAGAGGAAAAACGAAACAACCAGAGTACAAGGAAGCTGTCAGAGAATACTGCTGGAGTTAATTGGTGATAACAATTGGAAGCAGGCAATTACACAGGCAGACTAGAAGCCCAACCCAGCACTTAAAACACTTCAAACAGCAGTGCAGAGTGTTTCTCTCAAGAGATACTGCAAGAAAGGAGTAAGCTATCAGAATTGAAAACTGAAAAACTGAACTCAGAGCAGAAATGCTAGGGGCTGCCATAGCTGTTATAATCAGGCATAGGCGAATTGCTGAGGGTGGTGACAATGCAGATGCTGACAGACAACCCAGAGTGAGGAGAAGGAGAAGAGTATACAGGCCCAGGGTCACCTACCATGGGTTACATGAGCTGGAGATAGTAGAGCGCTACAGAGTGGACAGAGACCTTCTGCAGCAAATTGTTGAGCTGTGCAGGCCACATCTCACACACACAACCAACAGAGGGGAACCCATCCCATTGGAAACCAAGGTATGTGTTGGCCTAAGAATACTAGCAACAGGTACCTTCCAGAGACCAACTGGTGATATGATGGGGATATCACAGGCATCAGCCTCCAGGGTACTGCACCAGTTCCTGGATGCCATGTCAGCACATGTCAGTGATCATGTATATTTCCCTAATGCCCATGAGGTTGTGGCCAGCAATATGCGTCTCTTCCAGCAAATAGCGGGATACCCTGAGGTACTGGGTGCAATAGACTGCACGCACATACGCATCAAAGCACCAGCCGGTGAGCGGGGTAGAGCCTATATTAACCGCAAGGGATTCCCCTCCATCAACTGCCAGGTCGTGTGTGATAACCAGGGCATAATAATGAATGTGTGTGCTGGCTGCCCTGGGAGCTACCACGATTCCCACATCTGGCATCTGACGCAGCTGTACCAATCATTTGCCAGTGGGGACTTCCCACACGGACACCTAGTGGGGGATGCAGGTTATGCACTTGAGCCGTGGCTGATGACACCCATCAGAAATGCACACACACCTGAACAGGAACGCCATAATGAGGCACACGCACAAACATGTAATGTCATAGAGCGTGTGTTTGGGCTGCTCAAGTCATGGTTCCGGTGTCTGGACATATCTGGTGGAGCCTTGCAGTACACACCAACTACATGTACCCAAATGATCATGATATGTGCTATGCTACATAATATGATCCTGCGGAAACAGCTGCAGCAGGACCAGCATAGGGCTGGGCCAAACATACCCCCACCATTGCCAAGGCCACCACAGGCAGAGGGTGACTCGGAGGAGGAACAACCTGACCTTGCCCCAGTAGGCAGAAGGAGGAGTGCCCAGTATGCCTTGGCCTTGGCAAAGAGGCAACGCATAGCACATACACTGGCTCAGTAGGAACACTGGGACTGATACCCCCTCCGACTCACTCGTATAGTAACAGGGACACCTAACATGACACAACCTGCTTCCAAACATGTACAAGGAGTGTAGTATGTGCATCCGACAGAGGCAGCCCTGCAGCACCACCTGAGGCATGAATGCCATGTGTTAAGTAATGTAACACCATGTACCATATGCACACCTGAGGACCCTGACTAACATCCACCCTCACCAATCATGAACCACAAAACACAAACCCACCTTCATAGGTACCACAAGGGATAGGAACCTAGATGTAATGCTACCCAATGCCAGAAGTATAAACAGCAAGATGCGTGCAGTGTAAACGCACACAGTATAGAGAATGTAGATATCAGTGCTGTAATAGAAAACTGGGTCAAAGCCCACATCAGCACCCTAACACTACCAGGTCACACCTCATACAGTGATGTACAGCTGCAAAACATGGAACAAGCTACAAAACGAGGGTGACTAGCAATAAATGTCATGGATAACCACACCCCCATATTGGTACCACAACAAGAAGCAGCATGGATTAGCCATGGTCAAATACCAATGGCTAAAACTGCCTACCACTATATAGCTTGCTGCAGAACACTGTCCTAATAGCAGGAACTGCACCAGGCCTAAGTTGGAATACATGAAGATATCAAGCCTCCCAAACCACATTATATTGCTTGACTGAAAATACCTACACATACACCATAGTTTCATAGTTTCATAGTTTACTACTAGGCTATCTGCCCTAGTGCATTTATAAGCCTAGCCATAGTGATGTGGCTATTGCCACCCCTTATAGTGGTAATAAGTGTACAGAATAGATTCTGAATATTGTGCCTCTGACTTAGTAGTGACACATTATGACCCCTTTACTTAATCGAATTAATTGACTGTGCCTCTGTCTAGTAGTGACACAGGGAGGACCCCTGGGGTAAACCTACGATCTCACATCCACTTGTCCAGATTTCTCTTGAAGAGAGTCAGTGAGGGACTCTGTCCAACATGAACTGGGATTCTGTGCTAGAGTGTGAGAAGCCTCTGAGTTATGAATCTGTCCCTCCAGCATGTCCTATACATGTATGTGCTGAGGTTCAAATCTTTAGTTCTTATGGTTCTGGTGGATTTGGATTGCTTGCAGTGAAGCATGTCCATCAAATCCTGAATGGACATGGTCTTGTATGTCAGGCATAGGTCACCTGTAAGTAGGCGGTATGCTACTGAATAGAGCTGGATTTTCTTTAGTCTGGAAGCATATGACATGTGTTGTAGACCCTTGATCCTCTTGGTGAGGTACTTTTGGGGTCTCTCCAGCTGTTGCAAGTGCTGGGTGAGGTACATACCAAATGGGGCTTTGTATTCAATCATGGGCCTGATAAGGGAGAAGTATAGGGGTACAATGACCTCCTTTGATCTGGATGGAAAACCCTTCATGATAAGGTGGGCAAGATAGAAAGTCTTTCTAACCACTTTGGCAACATGGGTGTTAAACGAGAGGTCACTATCTACATGGGTCCCCAGGTGTCTGATTTTGTTTTCTGTGCTCAGTGGGCTGCTGTCTATGTGTTAATTTGTGGGTACTTTGTTCCTCCCAAAGGGGATGACTACACATCAGTTGCATTCAGTTTCAGGCCATGATTCCGGCACCAGCTATCTGTTTTTGTGAGGGCATTCTGTAGGATGTGTGTGCCGGCTGATGTATTCACTATGGTGCCTAGGTTGCAGTCATCTGCAAACTTTGTCAGCCACAACCCTCCTATGTTTGCTTTCACATCTGAAAAGTAAATGCCAAATAAGAGGGGTCCCAGGACAGATCCTTGTAGGACACCACTTGTGACTGGCTTTGAATCTGACAAGACACCTGCAATGTCGACTTTATGGGATCTGTTTTTTAGCCATTTTGCTACCTATCCTGTGACATATGGATTTATATTTCAGCTGTTGAGCTTGTCTATGATGCCTGAGTGGGGTATTGTGTCAAAGGCCTTAGCCAAGTGCAGGTAGGCTGTGTGGACCGCTTAGCCCTCATCAATGGCCCTACTGACAGTTTCAAAATAGTCAACTAGGTTCAAAAGGCAGGATCTGCCCTTTACAAAGCTGAACTGGGTGGGATCAAGAGTCTGTAGGTCACCAATGTCTCTGTTTAAGAGCTCCATAATGACTCTTTCCATAGCTTTGCAGACAAGGCTGGTTAAGCTTGTGTGGTGGTAGTTCCCAGGGTCTGTGGAGGCATCTCCTTTGTGGAGTGGGACCACTGTTGCTGCACGCCAGTCTTCAGGTACATATCCTGTAGCAAGGCTAAGGTGAAATAGCATTTTTATATACGGGTATAGCTCCTCTTGGAGTTCACGAGCACAACTGGGGATACCATCAGGTCCCATTGATGCTGTGTTTTTGTCTTTGCTGAGTGCGGCTCTCACATGGACATCTGAGATGACAGTGAGGTTACATTCAGCTGTGATAACTATCTTCTTTTGGGGGTGAGGGAGGGAGAAAATTGCACTGAACCTGTCTGCCAGAATGTTGCCAATATCTGTCGGGTCACTGAAATTTATGTTGTTGTGTACCAACTCTGAGCATATCTGAGGGTTCCCACCCAGGTTTCTGACATAACTGAAGAAGGCATTGTGGTTATCTTTATCGTCTTTGGTGATATTTGTCTCAAAGTTGACCTTGGATGTCTTTATGAGAGAATGTAGCTTTTTACTAGTGCTGATCACAGCTGCCTTCCCTTTAGGAGATTTAGCTCTGTCTTGCATTAGTATCTTTCTTTTGTTATACAGTTCGTTTATGGCTGGGGTCCACCAGACAGGCCACTTTCCCTTGGTGGAGAGGGTCTTGGTTTTATTTGTGATTGCATGGTCCATGCTTTCTTGGAGATGTTCGTAGAAAGCGTTTGTGAAGGAGTCACCATTGTGTGTTGTGGTTTCCACTGGCCCAGTGGGCTTAAAGGATACCATCTCAGTCTGAAGAAGTGTGAAGTCAGCTTTTGAGAAGTTTATCACTATACTCTTTCTATTATACTAGCACTGACACATTTGTAGAAAATTTCCCAGAATCCATCAAACAAAATGGACATGCAAAATGTAACACTTCCACAAGAGGGGTAAGCATACTGGATGTGATAATCAGAAATATGTGTACTGGATGTCAAGATGAGAAGTGTATCCCTCACTGGTAAGACCAGACCATAGAGTAATCACACTGTAGTTACACATCCCGACCCCAGTCCCTGGTGAGAATACCACAGTGAAACACATGTATAAAACATAGCTTGCACCCCTACAAACCAATGTGGAATCCATGAAAGGCCCTGTGCAAGTCCAGAATATGGGACACACTGCAGAACATGTTATACAGGCATTCCATGAACACAGCCAAGAGTGTTTGGAGTCTGCAATCACAAATAACAAGACACAATGCCATACACCCAGGCATCTGGCATGCTGGACTCCAGCAATTACTAAACCATTGAAGAGAATGAGGAAGCTACCACATGATAGATCAAACATAAAAAGTGAAGTAATCAGTGATCACTAGTATGGCAATAAAATTTGTCCACACATACAATCCACTAAGGCCAGGCAAAACAAGTAGAATCTGTGAATCCAGAGGCAATGTGACACCTGTCCCAAGTACACACACAACAACAACAACTCACCCCAATAAATACAAATATATGTGATAGACGCAACCAGGTAGCCAAACCGGAGCCTGAGCACCCCCAAATCAGTGCTGTCAAAACTAGTCAGGAGGACAAGGTAACCACATACACCACAAACCCAGTCCCACATAGACCTACAACGACTGTAAACCAAACACATAAACACATAAACATTCCCAGAGGCCCTAATTACAAACACACAACACCAACACAAGCCTCCAAAGCAGACACCCAATAAAACAACCTCCAGACATAGCACATGTAACACATAGTACACAAAGCTGGTGTGCCAAACAGTCACAGGACAGAAGGAGAAACAACATGCCTGATACAGTTGTAATAGGTGACTCCATAGTGAGACATACTGCTGTTCCAGGGATGGCTTGCACCTGTTACCCATGGGCATCTGGATATTGCCTAAGGCTTTTGCAACCTACAGAGATCCTTTTGTAGGCAAGGCCAAAAAGACTAACCCACCACCATAGAAAACAAAACTGGAAAGAAACAGAAGGGTAATGCTGATCAATGCCAGATGTGCAAACCTCAGTATGCATGCTCCTGAGGCCCTCCCCAGTATGGAGAATATCGATGTCTGTCCAGTGATAGAAACCTGCTGCAAGCCTCGTGACAGCACACCAGCACTACCAGGTAATACCACATATCATGTGTTATGGCCACAAAACCTGGAACAAAACATAAAAGGAGGGTGAGTATCCATATTCAGCACAGACACCTATATGTCCAGTTAACTGACAATGCTTACGTCATTGCAGTCCACCCATGTGCAACTAACTGTAGGCAAGACTGCTGTACAGTCTGTAGCATGCTACAGACCACACTCTCACACACAGGAACCCCACCCCACTGTCCTGAAGACAGTGGACAGTGTGAATGTACCACCAAATACAAAACAAGGTACACACAAATTACCACATAGGTGGTAAACCATTATGTATGGAAGGAGTAATCAGGGACCCAGTGACACAAGTGGACAGTAACCTGTTATGTGACAGTCACATTGCCAATTTGGCTAGGAAGACTGTCTATATTGGACACTGTATCATGAAAGGATTCACATCTACGTCAACAAAGGTCATTGTGCCCCTATACTGTTCCCTTATCAGACCCATAATGTAGTACAATGCCTCATTTGGGATGTACATTACCTGGCACCTGCAGCAGTTAGAAAGACCTCAAAGGTACCTCACCAAGAGTTAGAAAGGGTCTCAAATATATGTCATATGCTGCCTGGCTGTAGACACCACAGCTGAATGCAGTCACATACTGCCTACACAGAGGCATTGTATGTCTGTTGGACAAGTCCATGTCCAACACAGAAGTAATGGACATGCTCCACCCCAGAAAACTCAAAGCCATCGGAGCTGTGTGAGTCAGAGATGTCAACCTCAACACATAATCAAATAGGATATGCTGGAGGGACAGATACCTAACCCTGAGGCTCTCCACACCCTGGAACAGAATACCACTACATGTTAGGCAGAGCCCCTCACTGACACTCTTCAACAGGAAGTTTGCAAAATGGATGGATAATTGTAGATGTACACTGGGGGTCTTTACTGTGTCATGTCCAGAC
This sequence comes from Protopterus annectens, assembly GCF_019279795.1. Taxonomy (NCBI): domain Eukaryota; kingdom Metazoa; phylum Chordata; order Ceratodontiformes; family Protopteridae; genus Protopterus; species Protopterus annectens. The sequence continues at coordinate 651,075,868 of NC_056739.1, forward strand.
AGAGGCACAGCTAAGTAAATCATAAATGGCCATAATATTCACATAGCAAGTGGCAAAGCCACACACACTGTGGCTAGGCTTACAAATGCCCTAGGGTGGATAGCCTAGTATGAACCTATGAACCTATTATGATACAAATTGTACAGGACACTAAGGATAATCCCAAGGCTGCTGCAACTGATGGTAGGAAGCGTGTTGTGAATTCCCAGATATGCTCTGGATCACACAAATATTACAAACAACATACCAAACACACACACGTATTGCCAACATACATCCTGACAGGTGCAGTGCAACCCCCCCCCCATAATGCAAAATATCTTTCCCAGCAGACTGCTGCCTCCCTGACATTATGTCAGCCTTACCACAGGATATGTACCCAAAGAGCAGTGTACAACAACAGTGGTCGTTCTCAAGAAAGGTGTCGCCTGAATGGATACTAAAAACAACCACCACAGAATCCTGAGAAGCTTGGTCTGCACAGCTATGAAAAGGTTCAGCATGTACCGCAGACATAAAGATATTGGGGATCTATTGACACCCGACCCTACCCAGTGTGGGTTTATTAAGTGCAGACCCTGCCCCTAAACATGTGTGACTCAGTTGAAACAGTAATTGAGGTCCCTGATGAGGGCAATCTGGTCCACACAGCGTAGCTGGACCTTGCAAAGCCTTCCATACAATACCCTACGTGTTCAATATAGATATGCTCACCAGCTTCTATATACACCCCTATGTCACTAGAGGGGTTGCAAACCAGACCAACGACGGAACTGACATGGTCAGACATGCTGCAGCCATGTCAGACTACAAACCACATATAACAGGTATCCCACAAAGCTTGGTCCTGGGACCTTCCCCGTCTGGTTTATATGCCCCATAGGTACAGGCCAACATGTAAGGACTGTGCCTGAACATGTTTGCAGAGGACTACAAACTGCCCAACATATCCGACACTCCAGCTGACACAAGCATCCCACAAAAGGGCCACATAGAAACAGACAACTGGTGCCATAGCCATGTCAGCAAGTTAAATGGAGAAAACTGTATAGTCAACCTCTGTGGATATACAGTAAGTGACCACCAATTACCACATAGGTGTTAACCCATTACATACTTAACATGTAATGACAGACCTGGGTACACAAGGTGATAGATATCCTGCATTGGACAAACATGTGGCTGTAGTGTTAACAGAAACAATCCATATACCAACCTAATCATGAAGGTTATGACATCTAGATAAGGGGAGGTCATTGTGGTTCTGCAGTTATCCTTCATCAGCATTACAATTGACTACAACAGCCCTTGTGGGGTGTACTTCCATCAACTGTAAAGTCCGCAACAGTACCTCACCAGGAGTATCAAAGAGCTTGAACAGATGTAATGTGTTGCCTGAGAGTGCAACTCCACACACTGCCATGCTGGCCACCCAGACGCAAGCTGTGCCTGATGTAGAAAACCATGTCCAAGCTGGAATCAATGAACATGCTGCACCTTGTACAATGTGAATGGCAGTGAGCTATGCACATGAGGGACCTGAACCCCAGCACTGACATACATAGGACAAGCTGTACTGCATTATCCATAACACAGAAGCCACCCCCACGCATGAGTAAACTACCAGTACAGGTTATCCATAGAGTCACTCATTGATTCTCCTCAACAGGAATCTTAATGAGTGGATGGGAGATGGTAGGTTTACCCTGGGTGTCACTGTTATGTCACGGGTAGACAGAGGCACAGTATACCAAACATGACATATGTCATGGCAAACTACACTTACAATGTGTTGAAGGACAAACACACTCTCTGACTAGCATTAGAAATGGCCTAGGGCACATCGGTAGTGTTTGCCAATGTACACCTATGTTGTGGAATACACTACTGATGTCGGACGAGGCTGACTTACAACATGGTCAGATGTGCACAACTGGACCCTAACCAGGCTGTTGTGCTCACTATGGAAATGTAAAGCAGTGATAGGACTAAAGCCCAGGATACTTTCCACCACAGTGAAAGTACTGAACCACTACACTATACAGTACTACAGTGTTAGGTCAGTATGAATGGATGTTGACAATTGTATGCAAAGTATCCCATGCAAACCCTGCAGGCACAGTATAATCCCAGTTGTGTTCACACAAAAAGCATTTGGACAGTAACTACACAACATGACACAGAACACACAACCATAAACAGGAGATATTTGTTGAAGTTCACACTCCTCCACAAATGGGATGGGCTGCAGAGTTCAACATATGGAAAGCTCACACTGGGCATGCTGACACACTTTGATAAATGAGACATCTTTCACACAACATGCCATGGGAAGGCTGAACTGGGCATGCTCACACTTAGTCCAAATATCAGTTTAGCATTTTGCCACATATATCTGGTATATGTACGTGTTATTCCAGTAACCAACAACATTATAGCAATCTGACCAGTGCTCACACTTAAATGACTACAGAGACATACATGATATAGTGGATTTCCCCCATATGCAAACATCTTCCACAGATACACAAGTTGTTCATACAAACAGGAAATGTTATGGCAATAAAGACCTGCAAACACTGCTATCAGCACCAAATAATGTGCATCTGACAGTTAAACATATGGGTGTAGAGGTCAACACTAGGCTGTTTGCCCTAGGGAATGACAGCTTATCCAGAGTGTGTGTGTGTGGGTGATTGTGGTTGGTCTGTGTGCAAGTCTGTGTGAGGGAAATGTTCCTTTTAGCAACTGGGAAAACACACCACAGGATGCTCATTCCCCTTTCTAAACACTGATGATGTCAGCACCCTATAAGTATATCAGGAGAAAGAAAATCTCCCAGTAATCCGAATAGCGCGCTCTGCTAATGCGTCCGTCTCTAGTGTCATAACATAGTTAGGTAGGGGTTTGAATCTAGCAAGTGTGTGTGAAGGGGGGTTATTGTGTGTGTAAGTGTGTATGAAAGGAACATCCCTTTTGGCAACTGTGAAAACACACCACAGGATGCCCATTCCCCTTTCTAAACACTGATGATGTCAGCACCCTATAAGTATATCAGGAGAAAGAAAATCTCCCAGTAATGCGAATAGCACACTCTGCTAATGCGTCCGTCTCTAGTGTCATAACATAGTTAGGTAGGGCTTTGAATCCAGCAAGTGGCAAGTGTGTGTGAAGGGGGTTTAGTGTGTGTGTAAGTGTGTATGAAAGGAACATCCCTTTTGGCAACTGTGAAAACACACCACAGGATGCCGATTCCCTTTTCTAAACACTGATGATGTCAGCACCCTATAAGTATATCAGGAGAAAAGAAATCTCCCAGTAATGCGAATAGCGCACTCTGCTAATGCGTCCGTCTCTAGTGTCATAGCATAGTTAGGTAGGGGTTTGAATCCAGCAAGTGGCAAGTGTGTGTGAAGGGGGGTTAGTGTGTGTGTAAATTTGTATGAAAGGAACATCCCTTTTGGCAACTGGGAAAACACACTACAGGATGCACATACCCCTTTCTAAATGATAGCACAATTATTTATGGCTTTTGATTCCAGACATGTCACGTGTGTTTTGCTCACACAGAATGCCCATGTGTGCGGGTTGTTTCTCACAATAATGCATGACATCGATTAAACCAGTTATGGCAATGCACACATGATGTATGTGTGTGCCAAATACACATATGTACCTGTGACCTTCAATAGTTACCATGTGTGATGCCTGCCACATGTGAACACATGGTATTTGCACTGGGTAACATTATGACTGTGGTCTTCTGTGCAGGTGCTGCATGTGGGATGTGTATATACAGTGTGAGATGTAGATGCTATCAACCTAGTAGTGAGGGATACACACCTGGTCTGGGGCATATAGTCTACATGTTGTTGATGAACAGGTGCTGCATGTTTTCACCTGTTGTGGGAGTGGTAAGAAGTTGTTCCATAGCAATGCAGTGACTGCATGCTAAGAACCTTTCAGCTAGGGTGTTGTAGCTACAGTAATTCATTAGCATTCAGTAATATATCAGCATTCCTGGTGAGGGTATGATGCCAACCAAGGTCAGGGTTCTACCAGCCTGTGCCACTTGCTCAGTGAGCCCTTCCATGTTCCCTATCATGTATTCCAGTGAGGGACATCACACTTCAGCTGTAGTGGCATGGACAATGACTGAGTCATATGTGTCCATGCATCTGACTGACCTGTATGCTTGTGTTATGTGGTGGACCATAGTGCCCCATGAGCATATCACTGTGACCTTCACCTTGTCCAGCCTGGTGAGCATGACCTCACTGTACCGGACAATAAAAGTACCTAACACAACTGCAGCAGGAGTGTTGTATAGCTGTACAGACTGTGCTTGTTTGGCACACAGGATTTGTGTACTATGTGTTATGCGTGCTGTGTTCAGGCCTAATGTATGCCTGTGTGCCAGCTGCAGAGGTGTCTGCCACTCAGGCAGGATGCCATTCTTAGGCTCCATGAATGGCCCGGTGGTTACCGTGCTTGTATTGCTGTCAGTGTAGGTCTACATCAGACTGGTATTGCAGTCACTGTAGTATTTCATGCCACCTGACAGGTTATGCCAGTACTGGGATCAGAGTGCTTAGTCCACAGTTTGGCTATGTGTTTCCATCTCATACATGTGTTGTACATCCATGGGTAGGGGATAGGGTTGACTGTGTACATGTGGCAGCTGTGACATTACTACATGACTCACATATTCCACAACTGTACCATAGAGGTGACTGACAACTGACCTTTGCACATGCTACCATAGTATTGAGATTGCATTGGTGATTAACAGCACACAGGGCCAATGGTGAACAAGATACATAGGTTCATAGGTTCATACTAGGCTATCTGCCCTAGGGCATTTATAAACCTAGCCAGAATGTGTGTGGCTTTCACCATGCATTGTAACTCTATCTTGCTATGCCCTTTTCCAAGGTTAGTATACTGTGCCTCTGTCTAACAGTGACACATAAGTGATACCCAGGGTAAACCTACAGTGTCCCATCCAGTCATTAATATTCGTCTTGAAGAGAGTCACTGAGTGACTCTGCCTAACCTGTATTGGGATAATATTCCAGAGTGAAGGGAGCCTCTGAGTTATGAATGTGCCCCTCCAGCATGTCCTATGTATATCACTCCTGAGGTTCAAGTCTTTCCAGCGTGTAGCTTGATGGGATTTGGATATTCTGAGGTGCAGCATGACCATTAAGTCAGGGTTTGACATGGCTTTATATGTCAGGCACAGATTGCCTATGAAGAGGCAGTATGCCACTGAGTAGAGCTGCTGTTTCTTTAACCAGTCAGTATGTGGCATCTGTTTGAGCCTTTTGATCCTCTTGTTGAGGTACTTTTGTGGTCTTTCCAGTTGCTGCAGGTGTCTGGTAAGGTGCATGCCGACAGGGGCATTGTAGTCAATTATGGGCATGAAGAGGGATGAGTAAAGAGGCACAATGTCCTCCCCTGATCTACATGTGAATCCCTTCATGATGAGGTGGCCTATATAAAATGTTTTTCTAACCACTTTGGCCATGTGGTTGTCAAATGAGAGAATGCTATCAACTTGTGTACCCCAAGGTCCATAATTCCTTCTTCTGTACTTAATGGATTAACACATATGTGGTACTTTGTGGTCACTTTGTTTTTGCCAAAGGGGATGACTATACACTTTTTGGCATTCAGCTTGAGGCCATGGCTGTGGCACAAGTCGTCTGTTTCTAAGAGGCCCTTTTGGAGGATGCGTGTGTTGGCTGGAGAGTTGATTATGGCGTCCAGTTTGCAGTCATCTGTGACTTGCTCAGCCACAGTCCAACAGTCCTTCCATGTTGGCCTGTACCTTTGATAAATATATACTGAACAAGACAGATCCCAGGGCTGAGCCTTGTGGGACACCACTTGTAACTGGTTTTGAGGCTGACATGGCTCCAGCAATTCTAACCATGTGTGTTCTGCCCTTGAGCCACTGTGCAATATATGTAGTGACATAGGGGTTAATATGTACACTGGTGAGCTTCCCTAGAATGCACAAGTAGGGTATTGTATCAAAGGCTTATGCAAGGTCCAGGTAGGCTGTGTAGACCACCTTCCCCTTGACAGTGGCCTTGGTGACTGTTTCAAAGAAATCAAACCGGTTTGAGAGGCAGGATCTGCCATTAACATAGCCAAACTGTGTATGATGCAGTGTCTGTAGGTCCCCAATATCTATATTTATGAGGTTCATGATGATCCTTGCCATAGCTTTGCAGACCAAGCTATTCAGACTTATGGGGCGATAGTGTCCAGGATCCATTAAGGCACCACCTAAATGTAGAGGGACCACTGTTGCTGTACGCCACTCTTTGGCCACATATCGTGTAGTAAGGCTGGGATTGAACAGTAGTGTTATGTCTGGGTGTAGCTCTTCTTGGAGTTCATGTAGGACACAGCCTGGGACACTGTCTGGTCCCATTGATGCAGTGTTTATTGCTTTGGAGAGGGCAGCTGTTACCTGAGCATCTGAGATGTCAGGGGGGGCAGCACTCTGCTGGGAGAAATATTTGCCCTTTTGGTGTGGAATGGGGGAGAAGTTAGCAGTGAACCTGTCCACTAGGATGTTGGCAATGTCTGTGTGTTTGGTATTTCTTGACATCTTGGACTACCTCTGAGCATATCTGGGAATTACCACCCAGGTTCCTAACATAACTAAAGAAAGCCTTGTGATTATCCTCAGTGTCTTGTGGAATCTTCTCTCAAAGATGGCCTTAGACAATCTTATGAGTGCCTGTAGTTTTCTTCTAATACTCATCAGTGATGCCTTCACATTTTGGGAGTTTGTTGTATCATTTAGTAGCTTCATCCTTCTATTGTATAGTTTGTTTATGGCTGGTGTCCACCACACAGGACGTCTGCCTTTGGAGGATTGGGTCTTGTTTTATTTGGGATTGCATGATCCATGCATTCCTGAAGGTGTCCATAGAATGCCCTTGTACAGGTATCTGCAGTCTGGTCCATATTTTCAACCGGCCTGGGGGCTTTGAAGGTTTCCACATCATTTATGAGGAGTGTGAACATGCTTTACATGAGTTGTTGACTGTATTCTTCTGTGCAGGGGGTGGCCTTGGGATGTGAATATCCAGTGAGATTAGTTTATGGTCTGATCTTACCAGTGAGGGATACACTTCTGGTCTGGAGCATAGAGTCCCCATGTTGGTGATGATCAGGTTCAGTATGTTTTCCCCTCTTGTGTGACTGGTAACAAGTTGTTCCATAGCATTTTGGTATAAAAATTCTAGTAATCTTTGGGCTAGGGTGTTGGAGCTACAGTCATGCTCCCAATCTATGTTTGGGTAGTTTAACTCACCCAATATAATGGTGTATGGACAGACCTACATATTTCCAACTGTTTTCAGGAAGGCCAAGTATGGTTCTTGTGTTTGTGAGGGTGGTCTGTAGCAGGCTATAACCTGGAAGGCAGTTTTACCCATTGTTACTTGCATATGGATAGTCTCTGATGTTTGGTGCTTTGCCACCAACCTGGAGGTGTGGGTATCTTGGATGAATATCAATACACCCCCTCCTTTTGTAGTTTTGTGCAAGTTTTGGGCCTGAAAAGCATGGTATGAGGTATAACTTGGTAGTGCTGGGGTGCTGTTGGTAGCCCTGAATCCGGTATCTGTTACTGCACAGATAGCGATGTTCTCCATGCTAAGGAATGTTTCGAGTGTGTGCATCATCAGGTTTAGAGTCCTGCAGTGGCATATATGACTGCTCACGTGGACGGATGCCAGGTAAGTCGTATGCAAAGTGTCACAGGCAACATACATGTGAACAGGAGAAACAGTGACATTCTGTCAAGTGAGACATGAACATACATATAGTAAGCTATGCAGATGTCACTAGGAGTCCACAGAAGCTGTGTAACTCTGCATGGCAGATCGGATCAGTATTCCAGGGTAGCTGCAAGGAAACATGCATGCAAACATAGCTACTGTAAGCAGGGCTGGATGTAGTCCATTGTACAACAAACAAGCTGTACCACTTTCAGTAGATAACACTACAAATGCTCACCAGCTGACATATGAATACCTGTGTCACCAAAGCTGATACTTACCAGACCACGGACAGAAATGACATGGCCAGACACGCTGCATCCCACATGAACACATATCACAAGCAACACAGACCTCACAAAGTCAGTGTTCTTAACAGGCACAGCCCATAAGGCCAAACACAATGTGTGACACACCTATAATAGGTGATGCCATAGTCAAACACACTGACGTCCCACTCTCCAGACTGAGCAAGGTGAGGGTCACATTTAGCTACCTGTCGGGTGATAGAATGTGCCACATAACGCAAGCACTCAGGTCACTCCACAGCAAGTACAAGTATGAGGCAGTCATTGTCCATGCTGGTGTGAACAACCTGAGACGTTCCTCCCTGGACCACATGGAAAGAGACACAGAGGAGCTCTTACATCACCCTCTCAAACTCAGGAATCCCACACAGCCTTCATGACGACACAGGAGAGTATAGATTTCTCTGCAAACACCATCATACTGGGTGACTTCAACTACCCAAACATAGACTGTGAACATTACTCAAGCCACAATACTCAAGCTCTAGGGTTCCCATAGTTCAGAAACTCTTTAGCTATGGAACAAGTAGTCAACATTCCCACAAGAGGGGAAAATATACTAGACCTGATCATCACAAACATGAGTACAAAATGCTCACCACTTGAAGTATATCCCTCATTGTTGCAATCGAACCATATACTAATCACACTGGAGTACTGGATCCCCCACATATGCAAACCTCAAAAACATCTATGTGTGTGGGAAATGCCCCTATTAGCAACTGTGAAAGTACACTACAGGATGCAGATTCCCCTTTTGAAACACTGATGATGTCAGCACTCTATAACTATATTACCTGAATTAAAGCTCCCCAGTAATTTGTATAGCGCTCTGCTAATGCGTCTGTCTCTAGTGTCATAACATAGTTAGGTAGGGGTTTGAATCCTGCAAAGGGAATGTATGTGAGTTAGTGTGAGTGGGGTTTGTGTGTGTGCATAATGCTGTGAGGGAAAAGTGCCTTTTGCCAACTGGGAGAACACACTACAGGGTGCACATCCCTCTTCCTAAACACAGATGATGTCAGCACCCTCTAAGTACAGCATTAGAAAGGATTTCTCCCACTAATGCAAATAGCGCACTCTGCTAATGTGTCTGTTTCTAGTGTCATAACACAGTTAGGTAGGGGTTTGAACTTGCAAATGGAAAGTATGTGTTTTAGTGTGAGTGGGGTTAGTGTGTGTGCACAATGCTGGGGGTGGGATGTGGCTTTTGCCAAATGGGGCTACGCACTGCTGGGTGCACATTTCCCTTAACAAACAGTGATGTTGACAGCACCCTATACAAACAACATGGCAACAGACAACTGCCAGTACTCAGTATAGTGCTACATGCTACTGTAACACGCACATGTACCAGAACATACCTAGATAGTGTTTTGAAACCTGAATGTGGCAAGTGTGTGGATGTGAGATGTTTCTGTGTGTGCATTTCCGTATGGAAAACATGTTGGATGTGGCAATCAGGGAATTACAGTACCTGATGCACATTACACTTTTAAACTAATGAGGTTGCCTGCACCCTGTGAGTACAGGTAGAGAAGAGGAAATCGGTAGTAATCCAAATAGTGCACTTTTCAAATGTGTACCTATCATGTGTCGACAGCTACTCATGTAGGGTAATAAATAATGGAAATGGCAGGTGAGCATGTGCATGTGTGGGGGTAGCAGGGTGTGTGTAAATGCATGTGTGACAGAACAGATACATATAGCTGAATCTACAATACAGCACATGATGCACATTCCCATAGTCAATGGTAGCATGTGATGGTGTGCAGCTGGTACACTTTGGTAAGTAGTATGGGTGCAGATAACAATTCAGGACATTCAGACAGTTACTGCAGCAGGAATGCTGGGATATACACACAATCATAGTGGAACAGTGAACAGTTACCAACATGTTACTACTTATACACATCTATGTAGTCACCCTGTGCATCAGCAACGTGTTTACCTTTTCCTGCACTGATGTAGTATGCAGGAGGTGGCACAGTGTCATCATATGCACAGGGTGTGGGTTAGGTATGCCCAAGCCAGCCACTGGTACCACCAATTGACGTGTGTGTATGTGTGTTTGTGAGGGGCAGCAGTACAGGGTGGACCAGTGTTGGTGCAGTGTGTGTGTGTATGTGTTTGCCCTAAGTGTTACATTTCTGCATGTGTGTAAGCATGCACACAGTCCCACATAATGGCTGCCATGTACAGGGTTTTTTGGACAGCCACAGACTGCACCTGTCAGGTCATCCAGATCAGTGTCTGTGGGCACGGACACGGTACCTGTGCCTGGCAGGGGTGCTATGGACCATATTCGGTACTAACCCAGACTGGGTGCTGTCATCGGAAGTGGGTGTGTGTTTTCTGGACACAGTTCCCTGTTGGGACTGTCCAGAGCCACGTGCACGTGGTCCTGGGGCTGCTGCTGGCACTTGAGGTGCGTGAGTGGGCCTGTTGTCGTCCGCGTCAACTGCCAGCTGGTGCTGTTGCCGGCATACGGCCACATCGACGCCGCAAAAGCACACCATCGCCCTGGCCCATGGACATCTGGTTGTGGAGCAGCTGTTGTATGTCCCCACAACGTCTGTCAACGACATCTGTGAAATTACGAATAGCATTCGCAATGTCACGCGTGCCATCTGTCATGGCTGTGCGACATGCTGTTAGCTCCCTCAGACCCTGTCTGGTGTACCTTTCCATAAGCGCCTGTGCCTGCATAACAGTCCGAAACATAGTGGAGGTTGACATACCTCCTTGGGCACGTCGGCCAGAGGCAGTACGGCCACGGATGCCCCCACGAGAACCCATGGGCGACTGTCTGCGTGGTACCATTGGAGGACCCTGCTCATGGCTGCTTTGTTGGGGATGCATGTACCACAGGTACCACATTACCCTGATCTATGCCCAATGCATACTGTCCATCACCTAGGGACAATGGTGACAAAGGAGGTAACGGCAGGATGACTGTGCGCATTGAAGGGGTTGACAGCTGTGTACTGTCAATTGGCTGACCAATGGTGGACCCAGACACACCTTCCTGCACTATTATAGACATTTCCTCATCATCAGTACCTGGGGCACAAGATTCAGGTTCCCTGCTGCAGGTCACCAGAGCAGCACCAGAACCTACGGGAGGAAAACAGGGAACACAGATTACAGTCTCAAGACATATTTTACGGTGATGCACTTCAATACAGATGCACACATTCAGAAATGGACACATGCACTTATGGACACACACACACACATGCACACATGGGCACAGGCACATTTGCACACATGCACACCCCACAGTACACACACACATCAGTACTGAGTTACACTACTCTTACTAGTATTATAAATAGTTTTTCAGGTAATGATAAACACACTCACCAGCATATATGGCCTGCCTCGTTGCTAGATGGGAGGGACCTGGAAATATGAAGAAAGTAATGTCAGTGGGCACAAGTGTGCCATTGTTTTTGCATATGATACAGTACAGTAGTACACCAGTTCCCTTATACACATCAGCTGCTCATAATGCCAGTATCATACATGCACAATTACATATCATGATGACAGATACATACCACGTGCACACCTTATGCATGCATGAAGTAACAGTGTACAGAACAGTCATATGTACATATGGCATCTTACCTGCACGCTCAGTGTCTTGCTGCTGTGTGGATCCAACCTCCATCATGATGCAAGTCTGATGCTGATGTTCTTTGTGTTTCACTGTTGCAGTCATAACTGTAGGGTGATCCTGCCGGCAGGCAGCCCGAGGTCTGCCAGAATTCCAAAGTCTGGGTCCGGCGTCGGCCGTAAAAGCAAGTACCCAGACGTCAGAACGCAGAGGTATAAAGCTGACAGCCGACGCCATCTTCTCCAGTCTTTCTTGCTGTGCGGTGGAAAGCAGCTCGCAAGTTGTTGGTTGGTGGATTCCCGGACAACGTGCTTTGCTTGTCGTCGGTCCGAAGACGACGACTTCTCTTCTCAAGCTAAGTACCCCGTTGGGGAAACTTTTTTCTTGCTCCTCCGATGTCAGAAAAAGTTAATAATTGTATATCGTGTGGAAAACAAATACCTCATAAAGATTTCCACTCTTACTGTCTTCCTTGCTTAGGCCCTGACCACGACGTTTCTTGCTGTCTGTTTTGTGCCAGGTTTAATTCGCTTACTATTAAGCGTAAGGTACGATTGGGCCTTGAATTATTTCGGTAGACGGTTCAATTACATGATGTCGTCGGATACTTTACAGACAACCGGAATTCACAAAAAGCGCAAGGGCAAGGATAGGCCTCCGAGGTCCAAACAGGATTCTATGCAGCCGGAGCCAGCTTCGGGTTTGGCGGTAGTCAGTGAGGCGCTTTTGCAGCCCCTGTCCTCAACCACTTTGGAACCGATGGCCGACACGGACTCCCATGGGGAGCCAACTAGGCCCAGTATTTTATCTGCTGCAGGACCTTCGGACATCGCTCCTTCAGATGGGTCCGGAACCGCTGTGCAGGTACCGGCTTCTGAAGGGGTTTTCAGGCCTGCTCATATCACCATTACTACAAAGACAAAGGCAAAGTCAAAGACTCCTGTTAAGCCAAGGATTTCTTCTCAAGCTTCTTCGGATTCAGCTCCCAAGACCCAAAAGCAATTATTAAGGATGGCTGAAGATTTGCTTACTATGATTAGGGGTTCTCACCCCCCTCCTGAAAAAAGGCCTAGACAGGATATCCCTTATGATTCCTCTGATCAGGCTTCTGTGTCTTCAGTTTCTTCCTCTGAACAGGATTACTCTTTTCCTCCTTATGAGGATTCTGATGCAGAGGACTCTATTCCCTCTGCTTCTCCCCCTGAAGATTTTTCTTTTGGGGAAACCTTGCATGAGATGAGAGAGCATTTTCATTGGGAAGGTCAGGATTATTCCGCTTCCAAGAAGAGACTTAGGGAATTTCTCCTTCTCCCTCAACACAGACCTTTGGTTATTCCTCCTGTTCTTGATATTGTGGATGATGCTTTCTCTGAAGCTAACCTGAATCCTGACTCTTATCCGCCTGCTCCTTCTAAGCTGGATAGATTTTATAGAGTCCCTGATTCCCATCAATTTTTGTTCAAGAACCCTTCTGCAGATCCTGAAACTATTTCTCAGGGTTCCAAGGCTGCTAAGTCCGCTTCAGCTAAAAATCCTATTCCCTCTGAAAAGGATTCTTGTGCCTTGGACAGATGAGGCAAAAAGGTGTATACTTCTGCTACTCTTTCTATTAGAGCTTTAAATTGCCAGTTTCATATGTTCAAGTATCAGCAATTTCTTTTGTCTGTTTTAAAACAAAAACTTTCTACCTTTCCTGCGTGTGCAGAGGACAAGGAATTACAGGATGTATTGCATGCAAATGAACAAGTTAGCAAACATAGTTTACATTGTGGTTTTGATGCCTTGGAGGCTTCTTGTAGGGCCGCAGCCTCTGTTACTGTTATCAGGAGACATGCTTGGCTTCGAGAGCAGAATTTGCCTGTGCAAGTTAAGGCTAAATTGTTAGATGCCCCTGTTCAGCATGATGTTCTGTTTGGCTCTAAAGCTGAGGAGGTTATTAAAAAGATGGAGGATAAGGCGAAATCTATGCAGACTGTTAAAGATTTCTTACAAGTTCAGCCTCCTAGATTTACTAGAAATTGGCCCTCCAAAAATTGGTCCTTTCCCACGTCTGACAGGCCTCAAAGGGGAAGATATAGACGCTCCAGAGGTCGGGCTCAGGCTCAGGCCTCTTACAGGTCCAGACAATGGACTGCTTCATCCTCTAGAAGGGGAGAAGACAGATCTCAATCTCAAAGGAAGCAGACCCAATGACTCTCTCTGTTGGGCTACAGGTCCTCTTTGCCTGGAAGCCCCTCTCGGAGGAAAACTTTCTCTTTTCTACCAAAATTGGACTCATATTACCCAAGACAAATGGGTTTTGGACGTGATTTTAAGAGGTTACAAATTCCACTTTCACACTCTGCCAAGGTCTATTGGTTGGCCGGATCTGCCAAAACATCAATGGTTAGAGGCCTTAAATCAAGTGGACGTTCTATTGGCCATGAGAGCCATAGAACCTGTTCCACTTTCACAGATGGGAAAAGGTTTTTACTCAAGACTATTTCTGGTCCCAAGAAAACAAAACTCATGGAAATCTATTCTGGACCTTTCAGTGTTAAACACCTTTCTGGAAATTCCGAAATTCAAGATGCTTACTCTACAACAACTTCTTCCAGTGCTCTCCCAGGATGCTTGGATGGTGACATTGGACTTAAAGGAAGCCTACTTACACATTCCCATCAGGCAGGAACGCAGAAAATACCTCAGATTCAAGGCAGGTTCGAGGCACTTTCAATTCTCTGTACTGCCCTTTGGTTTATCTACTGCGCCCAGAGTCTTTACCAAGTGTCTGGCTCCAGTAGTAGCTTATTGCAGACTCCAGGGGATTCAAATTTACCCCTATCTGGACGACTGCCTTATTCAGGCGGACAGCAAAGACCTTTTACTTCAACATCTGGATTTTGTTCAACGTCTTCTCCTACTACTAGGATTTTCAGTGAACACAAAAAAGTCACATTTGATCCCTTCTCAGCAAATGATCTTTTTGGGAGCTCTTCTAAACACAAGCTTGCAAAGGGCCTTCCTCACTCCAGAAAAACAATTACAGCTGGCCTCAATTTTCAAAACCTTGGCAACTTTACCTCGGCTCACTGCAAGGAAATTCCTGCAGGCTTTGGGCTACATGGCTTCTTGCATCCTGTTGATTCCAAATGCAAGGCTTCATATGAGAAAACTTCAATGGTACCTAAAGAGTGTATGGTCTCAGCATTACCACAGTCTTGACACAATGATTCCACTGATTCCCTGCCTCCAAAAGGAGCTCCTTTGGTGGTCCAGGGCTTGTGCTTTGAACGAAGGGAATCCCTTCCGTCTGCCTCAACCTTCTCAGATCATAACCACGGACGCTTCGGATTATGCTTGGGGAGCTCATTTTCTAGACATTGGCCAGTAGGGCTCTTGGACAAAGAAGCAACTACTCTGGCACATCAACTTGAAGGAAATGTTGGCAGTCCAAAATGCTCTTCTAGCATTCCAGACTCTTTTGAAACCAGGACCTCTTCTGATTCATACAGACAATACCACAGTCATGTGGTACATAAACAAGCAAGGGGGCTCTCACTCTTACCCCCTTTGCAGACTAGCCATGAATTTATGGGACACAGCTCTAAATCTGAATCTGCATCTTCAAGCTCAGTTCATTCCAGGAAATCAGAACCTCTTAGCAGACAGCCTAAGCAGAAATCTTTTGGATCCTCACGAATGGATGTTGGACCCCAACTTATTCAGCAGAATAACTGCAGTTTGGGGTTGTCCTCAGATCTGTTTGCATCCCATCTCAATCATCAGTTGCCTCTCTTTTGCACCAGGTCCTTCCACATAACAGCTTGGAAAGTGGATGCCCTGTCATTCAGCTGGAGGAATCTTTCGGGATATGCCTTCCCTCCTCTTCCTCTTCTGCCTCGGGTGTTACTGAAAATAAAACAGGACAAACCCAAGACTATCATTTTGATAGCTCCAAATTGGCCTCGGCAGTTTTGGTATCCAACTTTAAAACACCTATTCTTGGAACCTCCTTGGATTCTTCCTCTGATCCCTTCTCTTCTGTCCCAGCATCAGGGTCAGATGCAACACTCTCAAATCAAGACTCTTTGCCTAGCAGCTTGGCTCTTCAAGGGCCTTTGATTCCTTCCCTTCCCAAACAGGTTTTGGATGTTCTTTTAGAAGCTAGGCGGCCTAGCACTAAAAAATCTTATGCTTCAAAATAGAAAAGATTTTGTATTTGGATGCAGGATCGAGGTTTTGATCCTCTTTTGCCTAATATTTCCTCCATTTTACTTTACCTCTCAGACCTTCTGCTTAAAGGCCTTTCCTTTTCCTCCATCAAAATTCATTCTTCTGCTATCTCGGCTCATTTTAGTACTGATCCTCCCATTTTTTTCTCACCAGCTGGTGAGGCAATTTTTGAGAGGAGCTAAGAATTTAAGACCTCCCAGAACTCCTCCTGTTCCTGCTTGGGATCTTAATTATGTTTTGGAGAAACTTACTTTGCCTCCTTTTGAGCCTGCTGCTTGGATATCAAGTTCTTATCCTGGAAGACAGCTATCTTATTGGCATTGACTTCTGCCAGAAGGGTTTCAGAGTTGCAAGCTCTCATTGCTGTGGAACCATACATTATCTTCCACCAAGACAGAGTTTCCTTGAGGACAAATCCTACTTTTATGCCCAAGGTGATTTCTAAAGTGGCTCTAAATCAGACTATTCACCTTCCTACCTTCTTTCCAAATCCTCAAAATAAAGGGGAAAGGATCTTACATTCATTGGACGTACACAGGCAACTACGATTTTACCTGGACAAGACTAAAGATTTCAGAAAATCTGATCAATTGCTTATCTCTTATGCCTCCAGTTCTCTAGGTAAGGCTATTTCTAAACAAACTATTTCCAAATGGATTGCTCATGGAATAAGGTTTTGTTACTCTCACTGTGGGAAACAGATTCCAGGTACTTGTTAGAAGTCATTCTACTAGAGCAGCTGCCACTTCAGCAGCTTTTCTCAGAGGGGTTCCTACCAAGGACATTTTGGAAGCTGACACTTGGAGTTCAGTGCATACATTCTCTAAGCACTATAATCTCCCTTTGTATTCTAAGTCTAGGGCAGGCTTTGCCTCTGCTGTTTTGCAGGGTCTTCTAGCTGCCCCTTCTGCATAACCTCCTCCCTCATTCACAGCTTTGGGATTCTACCCTACAGTTATGACTGCAACAGTGAAACACGAAGAACATAGTACAGTTGTGTACACCTACCATAAATGTAGATGTTCGAGTGTCTTCACTGTTGCAGTCGGTGTTTCCCTCCCACCAGTCCCCTCTTATTTTTGCTTGTCTTCTCTTCCACTTCTTTTGTGGTGTATTTGTGTTCCTTTTTAGACACCTTTTGGTTTGTTTTTTGGGGGCTTCTGACATCTGGGGCAAGAAAGGCTGGAGAAGATGGCATCGGCTGTCAGCTTTATACCTCTGCGTTCTGATGTCAGGGTACTTGCTGGTACGGCCGATGCCGGACCCAGACTTTGGAATTCTGGCCGACCTCAGGCTGCGTGCCGGCAGGATCACCCTACAGTTATGACTGCAACAGTGAAGACACTCGAACATCTACATTTATGGTAGGTGTACACAACTGTACTTTGTTGTTCTGGGGCTGGATCCACGACACTTAGCAGTAGCCCCTCCTATCTGGTGAGGGGGAGATGTGTGGCCACCCCCCCACCTGTGGCAACCTGTTGCCTGCGGATATCTGCAGCACGCTGGCGGACATTTCTAATCAAATCACTGCAGTGATGTCTCACCTGCACATATGTCCTATCATGCATGCCAACATCATTTATCCTGCTGACAAGGTTTTGCCACAGTGCAGACCTCTCCTGCTGATTCTGGGTGGTGCGTGAAAACAGGATGTCATAGTCATGCACCAGGCTCTGGTGGATCACTTCGTCCTCTGCAGCAGAGTATGCAGGGTTCCTTTTTGGAGCCATATCTCCCTGAAAAAGTACACAAACAGGATATCAGCAGAGTATGTCAGCAATATATGGTACACATTCTATACATGAAGTATTAAATTGTAGTTATTACTGCTTGGTTGTAGCTGGATTAAAGTGTAGCTATCATTCTAGGTCTTTTGGATTAAATTAAGCACTTGGCCTTCAGACCAGTTGTTTTACATTAGGAAGGCTTGTGGCAAGCACTGCGGTGGCAGGACAGGTAGCTTTCATCCTTCTAAGTTGGGAACTGCTGATTGAGAGCCCAGTGTCCAAGTGTATTAGTTCTGGTATAAGCAGTTGGCCTTCAGGCCAGTTATTTAACATTAACAAGGTTTGTGGTCTGCACTCTTGTGTGAGAATAGGCTGTACTCTGCCATTCATAGCTGGGAACTTCTGGTTTAAGGTTTATAGTGCCTGCATATTTGAACTGTATCTTACTGACATTGGTACATCTTGTTTGCTGTAGCATACACTACATCCAAGCCTCCTGAATCTAGCTTTGTTTATATGCTTGTTATTTGTTAGCTTGTTATTTCACTGGTACGCTAATTCCACATAATACACAGCTTCTCAGCACTTCTGTGAATCACTACTGATATCTGCATTGCTTACTGTACTTATTTCCTTGTTACACTTGAAAGAAAGTGACTGCTTGTCGTTTTTGCATTTAGTTAATTGCAACACATTGCACTTAAGTTACCTGGCACTTGCTCACTGAAGCTATTATATCAGTCAGCAGTAGAAATTAATATCAGTACACCCTCACTCCCCACTGGACCCTGTTTTCAATTATTACGGAATTCACAATAGTATTCTAGCATGTCCAAAGGTCAGTTGTCAATCTCCTCTCCAGTCCAGCTGGTGAGTGTGGTAATCCAGAGGCAATGTTATAACAGCCTCATGTACACAGACAACCCCCTCCTCCTAACAACAAATTCAAACACATGTGAGTGATGCAACCATATACCAAACTGGAGGCTAGGCTCTCTCTACTCAATACTGCCATAACCAGTCAGGAGGAGAAGGAAACCACACTCACTACAATTCCAGTCTCACATAGACCTACCACGACAGCAAAACAAACACATAATCACACAAAAACATACTCGGAGGCTCAAAATAAAGATTTGCCTAAGCAGCAGAGACCTCCAAAGCAGACACCCAAGCAACCGCTACCCCAAAACAAAACACGTGCAACACATATCTCACAAAGCCAATGTGCTGAACACTCACAGCCCTTAACAGTAAACAACACACCTCATACACTTGTAATAGGTGACTCTATCATCAGGCACACTGATGTCACGTTCACCAGGCTGAACGAGGAGAGGGTCACAGCGAGCAGCCTGTCGGGCACTACGACCCACCACATAACACAAGCACTCAAGTCACTCCAAGGCAAGTACAAATGTGACTCACTCATTGTCCATGCTGGTGTGAATGACCTGACACATACCTCCCTGGACTACATGAAAAGAGACAGAAAGGAGCTCTCTGAGCACGTAGCCCAAGACAGTATGATCCTGACCTTGAGTAGCATCTTACCCTCACCAAGAATGATGCCACAATATCAAGGCAAGATGATCACTTTCAACAATTGACTGAAGTACTGGTGTCATTCAAAGGTGATCCAATGCCTGTCAGCTTGGGATGATATGCTGTACAAGCCACGATGCTTTGCTAGGGACAGCTTGCACCTGTCACCCCTGGGCTTTTGGATTTTGGCAAAGGCTCTTGCTACACCCATAGTGCCTTTATTAGGCAAGGCTCATAAGGCAAACCCACATCCATAGGTATCTCAAAGGATGAGGAACTAAGAGTAATGCTACTCAACGCCAGAAGTCTAAACCTCAAGATACACGCACTCAAAACTCTACTTAGTATTATGGACATTGATATCTGTGCAGTAACAGAAACTTGGTTCAGGTTTCCCAAGAGCACACCAGCACTACCAGGTTATACCTGTTACCATTCTTGTCGGCCCCAACACTTGGACCAAACAACAAAAGGAGGGGGAGTATCACTATTCATCAAAGATACCCACACCTCTACATTGGTGGCAAAGTACCACATAGGTGTTAAGCCATTAAGTACAGAAGAAGTAATTGGGGACCTGGGGAACAAACTTGATAGCGATCTGTCATTTGACAACCATGTGGCCAAAGTGGATTGAAAAACATGTTATATAGCCCAGCTAATCATGAAGGGATTCACATGTACATCAGGGGAGGTCATCGTGCCTCTTTACTCATCCATCATCAGGCCTAATATTGAGTACAATGCCCCTTTTGGGATGTACCTAACCAGACACCTACAGCAACTGGAAAAACCCCAACAGTACCTCATCAAGAGGATCAAAGGGCTCAAACAGATGCCATATGCTGCCTGGTTAAAGAGAATCCAGCTGGACTGAGTGGCATACTGCCTGTTCAGAGGCAATCTGTGCCTGACGTATACAGCCATGTCCAACCCAGAAGTAATGGACATGCTGCACCTCAGGAAATCAAAATCCCATATAGCCACACGCTCAAGAGACCTGAACCTTAGCACTGAAATAAATAGGACATGCTGGAGGGACAGATTCATAACCCAGAGGCTCCCTTCACTCTGTAGTGAACTCACAGTACAGGTCAGGCAGAGTCCCTCATTGACTCTCTTCCATAGGAATCTGGATGAGTGGATGGGAGATCATAGTTGTACCCCGGGTATCACGTCTATGTCACTGTTAGACAGAGGCACAGTATACTAACCTCGGAAAAGGGCATAGCAAAATAAATTTTAATTGGGTGGCAAAAGACAAACACATTCTGGCTAGGCTTATCAATGCCCTAGGGCAAATAGCCTAGTATGAACCTATGAACCTATGTGTACTGCTATACTACTTCTGCCATATGTTGCATGTGTGTGTGTTGTGGGGGATGCGCAGGTAATGGCCAGATATTTCTGCACAGGCAACACTTCTGAAACACTCTGGGTGTTCATCCCAACATACTGTATGTGTGTTGCCATCCAACACTGTGATGTGGACACACATTACTCAGCCTGGATATACATATCCCAACAACACCACAAGCACAGAATACTACCTTGCTATGTATGTATGTAATTGCACAGTTATTCACTAGTTAGGACTGTGATGCTATCCATGCAGCCCACTGGGCCAGTGGAAGCCACAACGCACACTGCTGGCCCCTTTGCAAAAGCTTACCACAGACATCCCACATAGTGCATGTAATGTGCACACACATATCTAACCCAGACCATATGCACACCATTTATTTATCCTGTCCAGTGGACTACAGATACAGGCACATTGTATAACAATAGCAGGAGGCTACTGCAGCACAGAGCAGATTCACATGAAGGCAAGGCATCTGTGGTCAGCAGTGGTAAGATGCTTCACATTCACCAAATTCACAGATATTGGCAACATTGTTGCAGACAGTTTAGGTGCAGGTATCCCCCCCCCCATTCTCCTACACAAGTGGAATTAGTTATCGCAGATGAATGTAACCTCCCTATCATCTCACATGTCCAGGTGAGGGCCACCCTCAACATTGCAGAACACACAGCATCACTGTTACAAAATGGTATCCCTGGATGTGTGATACGTTCACCCCTAGAGGACATAGCACCACATTACAGACTGATATTAAACCCTGGCCATACTACACGATATGTACCTGAACAGTGCCATACATACACAGTGGTCCCACACCAATGAGGAGGAACCTCTACTGACCCTGGGAACTACTGCATCATATGCATAACTGGCCTTGTGTTCTAAGCTATGGAAGTTTTAAGTATGGAAGACATGTACAGCAATATTACATATGTATATATATATATATATATCAGGACTATGTACACACAACCTATCTCATGGACATACCTATAGATAGTGAACTATGATACATTTGGAGGTTTCACAGTAAACACAGTATTAACCTGCTACTTTGCATTACCTGTGTTTGTGTCAGCTGTTGCTGTGTCACTGGTGCTACTTGCTGTTTGCTGCTGCTGGTTTTGTTGCTGTGATGATGCAGTTTTTTTTATCACTGCCTTTATTGCTTTATTTATTTCTTTCTTTCTTTCTCTCTCT
Source organism: Protopterus annectens (assembly GCF_019279795.1). Lineage (NCBI taxonomy): Eukaryota > Metazoa > Chordata > Ceratodontiformes > Protopteridae > Protopterus > Protopterus annectens. The sequence goes on from NC_056739.1 coordinate 651,097,659, forward strand.
CTCTCTCTCTCCGTCGGTTTGGTGCAATGAATGTATTGCATGTGTGGAGTGTTACTACTGGATGCTTTTGTAGGTATCTGCATAGGTCCATGTGATGGCCTCTGCACCAATTGTAAGGCAGCATTTGCTAATTGCATGCAGCCAGTTGTGTACTGATTGCATGTCTCACTGTGATTTCAGGACAGTGCTATAAAAGGGTATGTGAGATAGGCGTTGCCCTTTCAGATTGTAAGGGCGTGGACCATGCTGGTATGCTGTCGACAGTGTTCTGTGAGTGTGAAGGTAGTAAGTCTCTCATGATTTATGCTGTGTTGTAAATTCAGGTTGCTGCATTTCTCTCACCTGTTCCCTGTAGTGAGTGTGTATACATACTGACACCTACAACTATATTTCCATATGTATTAAAATTTATATATCTATCTATATATATATATATATATATATATATATATATATATATATATATGTACATATACATACTTTCATATATGTACATTAGCTTACATTAACTGCGGTGGTGGTGCTGCGTTGTCGCCCTCACAGTAGCGTTTGGCCGTTCGATTCTCAGCTCCAGTTAAAGCTGTGTGTGTGGCATGCGTGAATCGGCCTGCGTTGAAGGTTGAAGGTTAGGTGCGTTAGAAGCCAGCCAGTAAAACTCTAAACTCTATAGCCCGCGATTGGCGAGTTGCGCTGTGGTACCTAACGGGAAAAAAAAGAAAAGACACACACACACATTAAGTACAAGCTAACAATTAGCAGGGCTGTTTCTGTTAACACTAAACTAGTATGGGAATCCAGTAATTAGGACAGTAAAAGTCTACCTGACATGCTTTGGGTAGTACACATCCTATATTGCCTTTATCTTCATTCCTACTATTACATGTTATACTTATTTTAGCACTATATTCCTGTATGAGAGTCATGGCTTAGTGGTAGGTCCTACAGACTAGTGTTACAATGGTCTTGTGGTAGGACCTAATAGTATGCTTTTATTTTGCTTTCAAATTGAGTACAGGGCCTGTCAATCAAAGTGCTGAAGGCACCTTTAAGCAGTTAAAAGGGTTAGTAAGTCTCACAGGAGTCAGGCTGTGTTGTAGATTCTGGTTGCTGCATTTATCTTCACTGTTTCCTGTAGTGAGTGTGTATGAATACTGACACCTACAACTATATTTCATATGTATTAATATATATATATATATATATATATATATATATATATATATATATATATATATGTGTGTGTGTGTGTGTGTGTACATATACATACTTTCATGTATGTACATTAGCTTACATTATTATGTACAAGCTAACAATTAGCAGGGCTGTTTCTGTTAACACTAAACTAGTATGGGAATCCAGTAATTCGGACATTAAAAATCTACCTGACATGCTTTGGGTAGTACACATCCTATATTGCCTTTATATTGATTCCTACTATTACATGTTATATTTATTTTAGCACTATGTTCTTGTATGAGAGTCATGGCTTAGTGGTAGGTCATACAGACTAGTGTTACCAAGGTCCTGGGTTCGAGACTGACAGTGGGAATTTATTTTTCTTTCGAAATGAGTACAGGACCTGTCAATCAAAAGTGCCAAAAGCACTTTTAAGCACGTAAAGCCAGGTCTGCGCTTGTTTGCGCGGAGCTCACGCATGCGCACTGGCGGTGAGCTCCGCTAACAGATGCGCACACCAGCGCTATTTTCTTTGAAAGAAAAGAAAAAGGGGTGACAGGAAAGTTGTGAAAAAGGGGTCACAACGAGGGTAAGACAGTAGGGAAACAAGCTTGGGATTTGCAGGAGGGATGTAGGTGAGGCCCATAGCTGCCCATGTCTTTCTCAGCAACAGTTGTGCATTTGTATGTAATTTGGTGTGACATTTGAAACCTTCCAACCCTGAGAGAGGTGTCAGGACAACATTAATACCTCTGTTGTACAGCCAATTGTAATTAACAGTTTCAGTGTCCAGCGGACATGTGTGCAACATGGACAGCTATGTATGGGGCGTAATTTTTTTGTGGGTACAGAGTGCCCTTTTTTGTTTTTTCAGGTGAGAGTGGGTATGTCAGGTGAAGGTAGTCAGTATAGCTGGGGAGGTAGGTTGGATAGGTTAACAGACAAGACAGACAAGACGCATACAGGGGCGGTGTATGACACATGTGGGGGGGTTACACAATTGACGGGGACGGAGGTTGGGATATCCAGGGCACATGAGCCCACTGATGGCAACAGTGGAACTGATATCCCCACCCATAGGCAGTTGCCACTGTTCCTTCACAGCCGAGGTCGGGGCTGTGCAGGCGGGACAACGGGCATGCCCGTAAGCTGTGCCACCCGGGCCTCAAGCTGGCGTAGGGGCCCAAGAACAGAGTCTTGAATCTCCCTTCACACCACAGACCGGACACCTTGGAGGGTGAGTGGACGGGCTCCTCCGGCCACGCTTGCAGAGGGGGGACAGGCCCCATCCCCTGCAGCGCTTCCACCCGAAGGTGGCACAGGGCCACCGGAGGAGGGTCAGGCCTGGGCACTAGTGCCAGGTGCAATCGCCAGATGAGGTGGGAGAGGTGGGTCCGCTGGGACCCGCCTTCCCAAGCGTTCTAGGTTTGTGAGTATGTTATGTTAGTTTGGGTTAGTAGCATATTATTCCATTCAAATTAGTTGTAACAGCATGCATTGGTATTCCCATTAAACAAACACCCAGATATTAACACCATTGAACAACAGGCATATCAATATCACATGCATTATTTGAACAGAAATACACAATCAAACAACATGCAGGGTTGATTAATGGCAACAGGCCATCAGGTTTGCACGTATGAACAGGGCACATGCAACAACGGACATGCATATATTTTTGAAACAACAGGACAAATGTCCATGGTTAATGAAATTTTCATTTAATTTGCAATTATAGGGTGGGGTGGAGAAAGAAAATGTTGACACATTCATAAATTATACATTGATATACATTTGTAATAGAAACGCAATTAACTTGTGGGTGATAGTTTTCAAATGATTAATTGACTGTCATGCTAGACCTGTTACAGATACATCACTATCCTAGTTATTTTGAATTTGATCAGATACATCATCCTGCTACATTTTGATGACAGGGCAGGGGACAACTATGGATGTTTAGTATGTCAGACAATCATTCATTCTATCTGAAAATGTTGACTGTGATCACCATATACAGATTTTGGCTTAAACATTCAAGATTCAGACACACTGAAATCATTTTGGGATGTTAATTTTTAATTCCCACATGCATTTAGTTCTGTAGAACCACACGGAGGCTTATATATTCAGGAGTTATTACTACTTTATTGATACATGACCCTTTCTGTCACTCACACATCCTGCTATTTCACAGTTCAGGTTGGTACTTTTAGGCTTTGTTCACATATTAGACCTGTGGTTATTCAAACACTTTCCAGCAGCCTCACTTCTGTCATGATTCAGCATTTCAACAGGGGATATATCTCACATGTGATTAACTCAGCTTCTGAAGCTGTACTCTTGAGATGGTGGGACATCTGTATTACAGAACTATTTATTTCTATCAATTATATTTCCAGTTTCACTTACATACTGATGAACTTGATGCAGCCATACCTGCACACTTTCACTTGTTGCTTGCACATTCAATTACTTTTAATGAATACACTGCAGTGTTCTGCTAGGTGCTACACTATAATATTTATTTACAAGTACTAGGTGGGTTTACTAACCTGCATGGTGGCACAGCCGCACCAGCCTGCTGTCATGTGCCCTGCGGTTCGCAGAACGGACACCTGCAGCTGTAATACAAAACAAGTAATATTGGAATACACATCTCCATGGTATCAGCTAGTTGAATTCCTTACATACATAAGTAAAATGTAACTTACTCAGTAGTGGGGCGTTGGGCATATCCCGGGCCTCCTGGATCCATTGGGTCAACTGGTCTTGTTTACGTCGCTTCAGGTCCGCATGGTGGTGACAGACCTGCTCACCGGTACGTGGAATCCCAGTAGCACTGGTGAGATCATGAGCCAACTGGTCCCATGCCTCCGCCCTGTATGCTCCCCATGAGACCTGGCCCTGCATGAGTTGGGCCTCATGATGATGAACTAGGAGCCAGACCATGTATCTGGACTCCTCAACGCCCCGCTGTGCTCGAAAGCAATGTCCCTCCCCTACTCCACTCATTCTGCCTGCAGGTCTATTCTACAATCATTTATGCTGTGTATTCCCGCCTATGGGGCTTATATATGCCGAATTTCCCGCACATTTCTATGATTGGCCGTTTTGGAATTGTATCAACTTCACAGAAACTGCTTTATCATGCTCCATTTTGGATTACATCCTATATATATGCTATTTCTGCATTTCTATGTACTGCTGTCATGGCTTAGTGGTTTAGTACTTTGACTCTAGTGCATGGTATCCTGGGTACGAATCTGACCACTGATTTTTAATTTTTATGACTGTCTAGACAGGCTGAGGGGTGTGTCTGTGTAAAGGCACTTTTGATACAGCTTGCTTAACGTTGCCCAGCGGTTAGCTTGTGGGCGCAGCACGCACCTCCGCGCAAACGGTGTGCGCTGGGTTAAACCTTAATTGGCTATTAACACGCATGTTAAGCTAAGCACAGCTAGTTGCACACAGTTTGAGCCTGTTAAACCAGTGCTTAGCTACGGGCAAGCAATTTGCAGCCTTTGAAACACTACTCAGCTATGGGCACTCTGTCTCACCTTGTTTGACAGCAGCTTAGCTATCAGTACATTTCTAAATATTTTTATTATTGTATTACTTGAAAATATATGATCCATTTCATTCCATTTTACAAAAGGAAATACTTTTACATTTGTACAATACTGTCAGGGGCCTTTTTAGTGCTTATTTACAAAAAAAAAAAAAAAAGGATGTTGTGTGGGCTCGAACCTTGCCTGCTTGCTCTTAAGCCGAAAACTCTACCGCTATGCTATTACTTCTTGGCTTACTTTGCATATTTAGTTCTTATATCCTTTTCCACTGATTGCTAACTGCAGTTGCGCTAGTAGCACACCCGCACACACGAGCGCACGCATTAGCAAACATTTACGGGGTTTTAAAAAAAAATAAAATGTTTTCATTTTACATTTTATAACATCTGTTCACTGTTTACATTTTATATTGCTGGTCTGTGGGGGCATGTGTTGTGTAGTGTGTTTATTCACATTTCCATGGCCTTTCTCCTGGGTGTTTACTTTCTGCCATTCTAGACTTCTGGGGGCGTGTCCGCTTGCAGGGCTTAGCCTATGGACACGCCCCCTACTGTCTTACACGGACCGTGTAAGACTTACAGTGTGATTCAGCATGCCTCATGCACCTCATGCATATGCATGACATGCTGACATCACACCGTTTAACTGCAGCCTCCGTGTAAGAGTTATAACTCTTACACAGAGGCTTCCTGAATCCTGCCCATTCTCTTTTAAGAGTCATCTGTAATGTTTTCAAAAACACGTCATTGTGTATTTTCTCTGTGGTGAGCCGCCTTTAGATAATAGAATGAAGTATTTTTCTAGTATTCTGGTATGTGGGTATGATAAATATTCATAAGAAATACCCTGCACTCATAGACCATTAACATGAGCAATACAGCCTGACTATATGTTTTGAAACAGAATTATTTTTTGTGCATTTAAATCTACCTTAATATTAACTGATAGAATGTCTGTTCATTAGTACTAAACTTGTTCTGTTTCACAGTCCCAGTCATTGTGTGTGTACCAGGTTTAACAATTCTAGTGATAAAACAGCTTGCCCTTAACCTGTAAGTCAGTTCTGTACATCTGGTAAATAGATAGCACTTCTCATTAACTGTGCTAAGAACCTTTTTCCACAGAAGGATTTAGGTGAATCTCGTATGTTGTGACAAACTGCCCTTCAGTATGGCAGGCAGATTTTGTCATTAGTTTGCTTTTCAAAAGAAAATGTGATGTAACAGATTTTTTTCCTTAGAGTGAATCCCCTTTTGAAAAACAAATTATCTCAAGGGTTATTGTTGCATCTTAGAACCAGATTCATAAGTTCATAGGTGATTACTGGGCTAATGGCCTTTACAAGTCAAGCCAATAATACCCAGGATATGGCAGTATTATATCTTAATTCCCCCAGATATGGCATGTGGTAGTATCAGGGTATTAGGTCTTCGGGTGTTGGAGCCCTGAGTCATTTTTCAGACTGGCACTGTCTATAAGGGACATGGGCATTACTCCAGGAGTGAATTTATGGTTCCTCATCCATTTTTCCAAATTCTTTTTAAAGGGAGTGAAGGATGGACTTTGTTTTACAAAGGTGGGAAGATTATTATTCCATAAAAGAGATAGCCTTTGGGATTTGAATATCTCTCTCCAGCAAGTTCTGTTAGCCAAGTGTAAGGTTCAGGTCCATGGAACGTGTAACCCTCGTATAATTTTTCTTGCAAATAGGTAATTTCATCAGGGATGGAACAGAGAATGCCTTGTAGGTCAGGCATAAGTCCCCTTTCAATAAGTTATATGAGACTGAGTAAAGGGATAGGTCCTTTAGTCAGGCTGCATAAGACATGTGTCTTATACTTTGTATTTTTTTTTTAGTGAGAAGCCTCTGGGAGCACTCCATTTTGGAGTATGTGCCTGGTTAGTTACACACAGAGAAGGGAGCATTAAACTCAGTTATGGGCCTGATGAGGGCAGAGTATAATGGCACTATGACTTCCTTTGATCTTACTGCCAAGCCTTTACTTATAAGTTGAGCCACACAGAAGATTTCCTCACTATTGTAGCTACCTGGTGGTTAAAGTTTAGGTTACTGTCCATCCATGTTTCTAGGTCCCTCACCACTGTGTCTACTTTTAAGGGTGTGCTACCAGTGTAATAATTTGCAGGGATATCTGATTTACCAAATGATTTATGTTTATTTATTTATTTTACATTTGTTGACCGGGATAGTCCGACTGGATGCATGTCCATTTTAGCGGAGGCCCGGGGAGAAAAGCTCCAAAGTAAACAGATCCAACATAACGTTACAAATTACAAATGAAATATTTGCAGTGATTACATAAGCAAACAATATAACAAGTTCCACAGGTTAGAGTTAATCTCGAGTGAAAGTCTGGATTAAATTACACAGTAGGCTGTTTAACAGATTTAACACATTCTAGAGGAGAGTTAACCAGGCTTGATACAGTGACATAGCCAGTTTAGTCCCAGGTGGTGTTTGAGTCTAATTTTAAATTGACCTGGTAATATTGGCTGGAAGAGAGTTCCAAGATCTACCTACAGAGTTTGCAAAAAGACAGTCACTGGCTGAGTTGTTAATTTTGCACATCTGAATAAGAAGTCTGTTAGAAGATTGCAGCAGTATAGGATTATTATAGAGGGTGATAAGATTTTTAAGTGCAGGTGTATTGTCTGGGTTGTAGATGATTTTATGAGCCAAAATCAGTTATACTGCATTAAACTAGGTAGTTCAAGCCACCCAAGCTGGTTTAGATTGATGCAATAATGTGTCCTAAAAGGCAGCCCAGTGGCAAACCTAGCACTGTGGTTATAACAGATTGAGAGTTTATTATGGATAGTCTTGTTTAAATTAGAGAGTAGAGGGGATACATACAAAAGAGTAGAAAGAAGGTGAGAGTGAGCTATGGCAATTTTGGCTGGAGGGGTTAGGGAGGCTTTTATTCTGTAAAGTGACCCTAGTTTTTTATTGATGGTTTTCATCGATTGGTTGACATGTAGGTTGAATTTTAGATTATCTATAATGACACCTAATAGTTTAGTAGAGGGGTCAGGGGAGATTATTGTGTCATCATTTGTTTTTATGGTAAAGTTAAAAGCAGTAGACCTTTGTGTTGGTGAAAATAACAGCATTTTAATTTTTTGGGGATTTAGTATCAGACAATGTTCAGAAAGCTAGTTTTCTATTGTTAAAGTTGGTCTGGGTAGCTGACCATAACTCTGTTGGGGATGTCGCCGAGCATATCAGAGTAGAGTCGTCAGTGTATTGGATACCACTGACTTTTGGGATGACAGTATTCATGTTGTTAATGAAGATGGAGAACAACAGGGATTATGCATTTTTTAGCATTTAGTCTCAGACCTTGCTTTTGGCATCAGTCATTTGTAATTTGTAAGCCTGTTTGTAGGATATCAACATCGTTTGTGGATTCAGTGATTGCTTCCAGCTTACAGTTGTCAACGAACTTGGTGAGCCAGAGGCTCCCAACAGTGGCCTTCACTTCAGAGAAGCATATACCAAACAGGAGGGATCCCAACACTGAGCCCTGTGAGACACAGTTAGTAACAGATCTTTTATCAGAAGTGGATTCACTTATCCAGACTATGTGTCCTGCCAATGAGCCAGCTAACTATCCATGTGATGTAGGGGTTTATGCTTGACTCAATAAGTTTATCTAGGATTGTGTTGAAAGCTTTGGCCTGGTCTAGATAAGTGGTGTTGCCTGTTTAACCTTCATCCATGGCCCTGTTGAGTTTATCGAAGTCCACCAGATTTAGCAGGCAAGACCTCCCTTTGACAAAGCCACATTGGGTCTGGTCTAGATTTTGGAGAGTTCCTATGTCGTTATTGATCAGGTCCATGATAATTTTCTCTGTGGCCTTGCAGGTAAAAGTGGTCAAGCTTGTGGGTCTGTAGTTCCCTGGGTCAGTTGATGGGCTCTCCTTGTGCAGAGGGATGACTGCTGCAGTCTGCTATTTCTCTGGGACAAAGCCAGTCCGGGTTATGTAGTTCATTATGGTATTAGTTTCATTTGACTCATATAGAGTAAGTTTATAGCTAGATTAGATAAAATGGCATGTTTTTAGATTTTTTATGTTGTGTTGATATTTTACATCAAGATATATATTAGATATAATAATAATGATTTTAGTAATTTATATTTTATATATATGTATTTATATATGTGTTAGTATAAGTACTAACAAATGTAAATGGTACAGTTTTTAAAGGAATTTGTCAAGAGAAGTTAGTAATAATATTCATATAAAGTTGTGATGTATCTTTAAGGAAACTTGCAAGTTTTGGCGCCAAAATTAGTTTAAATTACTATGTTGATGTTTGTAACACTTGTTCTGATGAAGTCTGCAGTCCGCAGTTGAAAGCGCTTAACTACAAGTGAAAATTAACTACGTGTGGATTTTTGTCTTTTGTTGTGCAGTGTGCAATAAACGGGTTGCTGTGTCTACTGCGTTTTACCTTCATTACCTATACCTTGCCATTTTGCCAGTTAATTGTGGAGTTCGTGATTATTCTCTTTTGACTTTCTACTGTGGCTGTACCGGACATGGCTGGGAAAGGTGAGGATACGCAGGATGTTACAAACAGCGACGAACTTAAATCATTAAGGGCAGAAGTCAATGGCTTGCAAACAGAGGTTAAAAAAACTCATGGACATGTTTTATAGTTTTATGGAAGTAACCAAACCAGCGACGGTTACGGAGTGTATGTCTTCTGCTAATATCACACCGGGAAACATTGTTGCTCTAAAAAAGAGATGGTGTTGGTTATGGATACCAGCACACAGAATGACATACCCAATGGCCAAAGGTGTACGGAAGCAAGTGCGTTGGATACTCGACATGAGTCTTTGGAAGTAGTTCAGACTGATGATAAATTTGTATTGACACCCGAAAAGGATTTTACATTTGATTTTAGTTTGTTTCACAATCGGATGGATACAGACAGTCAAGGGGCAAAACTGAAGAAAAATATACCGGTTAAAACATACTCAACTACTGGAAGGAAAGATACTTTTAACCCTAAAGGTACTGTAAAAAACAAAATTCTCAGTCCTAACAAGGACATATTTTCCAATCATGGGACAGATAATAGACGTAATATAAGTAATACAGTTCGCTTAGAGAATGATGTTATAAATCAATTTTTAATGAATGATTTTGACTTTGAAAATGTTTATCAAGTCCCACATTCTTGAGTGGGTTATGTGCATAAGAATACGATTAAGGAAATTATATTTAACTTGGGTAATAAACTGACCCAAATTAAGAATCTGAAAGTGGATAATGCATATTTAACTAAATGTATTAACATACAAGTTGTTCCGAAAGGATTGAGATTTTTTAAACTTCCGATGGGTTTAGCTTATAATGAACATGTTAAATATGAATTTAACAACTTATTTGATGAATTTGGATATAAATATATGAAATTATTATTGAAACACAATGATGAGAAATTATCCACATTAATAAGTGAAGTTGAAATCATTAATGGAAGTATAGTTCAAAATATAGAATTTGATACTTGGAAGGATTTATATCATAAACAATTTCATTTAGCAGATAAACAAGCACAAAGTGTTTATGCTAGAAAAAATAGAAAGATAGAACAGGATGTATAAGCATATCAGCATCAGAAAGCATATGTTTGGCCACAAGAAAGAAAAAATATTCATACAGATAGGAGGTATAGTGAGAGGGAGATGAGAGAAGAACAAAAAGAACATTTTCAAGGAGGCAGATTTCATCCCAACTACAAGAAAAATTACAACCAGTGGAACAGGAAGTTTTAGTGGAACATAAAGCACATGTTGTAGAACAAGCAGATAGAGATAACATGTTCAGATAATATAATGGGGGAAAATTTCCCACTTGATGATGAACAGAATACTTCTCCTGACAACAATAACATTATGAGTACATACAATGGATTTAATGTTTTTAATTATTCAGATTTTATCATTAAAGATGAATTTTATCAATTGTTAGCCAAAGGTATGAAATTCATACCCAATAACAATTTTGATTTAGTGGATACTATCAAAGAAATCAAATTATTTTGTGGGAGATTAAATCTAGCTATACATTTTAATAATGTTGAGGATGAAAGAACACATGTAGGGATCGAATTAAAGAAAAAAAGTAATTACATACCTACAAGTAATGCTATTGTGAACAACTATGAAAAGATGGTATGTAAGGACATTTACTGGTACAATAAGAAATATATCAGGAACAGGTACAATTTAGACACTTATGAAGACAATTTAACTATGGGTGAAAGAGAATGTTTGAAGGAATTAATGAATAATCGAGATATCAGAATAATGAAACCCGATAAAGGTGGGGGGGTGGTAGTTTTCTCTAACCATGCATATAAGGCAGAAATACACAACATATTATATGAATCTGGGAATTATGAGGTAGTGTCCATGAACCAAATTAACATAGGGTATAGAAGAATAGATCTAATATTAGAAGAATATCTATTGGATAATAGAATAACAAAGGATATTTATGATTTTATTAAGATTGAACATCCAATCATGGCACATATTGTAGGGATACCAAAAATTCATAAGTCGATGAGAAACCCCCGTTTTAGACCTATAATTTCGGGTTCGAAATCGAAAACTTTCAATATACGCTTCACCATAGATAAATGGATTAAACACACATATGATAACATATCACATCTTATCAAAGATTCGTGGGACTTTCTAGGCAAACTAACCCCCTCAGTATGGAAAGAGGAATTTACTTTTGTTACTATTGATGTTTGTGATCTTTTTTCAAGTATACCGAAAGATGAGAGGTTAGATTATTTTTGTAACAGCCTAAGAAGTTTTTCTAAATTATGCTGGGAAAAAATAGTACTTATACTAGATATGATGACATTAGTACTTGATCACAATTACATCTCATTCGAAGGTGAATACTTTAAACAGTGCAAGGGGGTAGCTATGGGAGCGTCATGCGCACCAATTGTTGCTAACCTAGTTTTGCTGGACTGGGAAAACAATTTTGTATTTAATAGTGAATACTATTCTAAAATAGCATTTTATGCAAGATTTCTCGATGATATTTTTATTTTATGGAAGGGTTCCAAGGATGATATTGATAATTTTATCAAATACATTAATGGAACCACCTCTTTTTTGAAATTTACTCATACTATAAGCGATACAGGTATAGCGTATTTAGATATATATATTTACAAAACTACGGATGGTTATGCCTCAAAGGTACACAGGAAGAGCACATTTTCAAATGATTATGTATATTTTACTAGTAATCACCCCCCACACATTTTTAAGAACATAGTCAAAGGACAGTGTATCAGGGGAGCAAGAATGTCCTCAACAAAAATAGAGATGGAAAATGAAATGCAGCTTATATTTACACTATTTTCCAATAGAGGGTATCCCAAAAGAATGTTAGAGGATACTATTAAACATGTTATATCACAATGGAATCATAAATATATTCCATTATTGGGGAAGCAAGGAATAATGAATGAAAATCCCCCAAATACTTTATATGCAGGGAGAGTTTGTGTTTTAACTTATAGTCCATATGTTAATTGTATAAAATAAATTTTAACAAGACATTGGGATATTGTTTCAGTTTCTGAGCCTTTCAGAGAAAAATTGGGAAATTACCCGAGGGTTGTATACAAGACAGCACCCAACATTATTGATTATTGGAGAAAGCGGGTAATAATGAGCGGAAAGAAAGTAATAAGTGGGTATCCACAAAGAAATGTGGGAGATGTAGGCAATGTAAATATATTTATGATCAATCAAGCTTAGTATTAGGAGATGTTAATCATACACGAATCAGAAGTAGAGGTGGGAATTGCAATACTAAACAGGTTGTTTATCTTGCAAAATGCAAAGAATGTTTAGCAGTTTATATAGGCAAAACAGAGAGACAGTTGAGGAAACGTATATACGAACATTATTATAGGATACAGATAAAAGACCTCAACAATGCACTATATAAACATATAAGTGAACAAGGGGAACATCATGCATTTTTGTTTACCATTATAGACCAGGAATATTATATACCCTTTGGAGGGGATTGGAAAAATAGATTAGCATGTAAGGAAAGTAAGTGGCAAATTTTAGTCTATGCCACTAGGAGCCCAAGAATCAATGATTTTATAAGTATTAAACCGTTTTTAAATATGTAATAATGTTATGTAGTTCATTATGGTATTAGTTTCATTTGACTCGTATAGAGTAAGTTTATAGCTAGATTAGATGAAATGGTATGTTTTTAGATTTTTTATGTTGTGTTGATATTTTACATCAAGATATATATTAGATATAATAATAATGATTTTACTAATTTATATTTTATATATATTTATTTATATATGTATTAGTATAAGTACTAACAAATGTAAATGGTACAGTTTTTAAAGGAATTTGTCAAGAGAAGTTAGTAATATTCATATAAAGTTGTGATGTATCTTTAAGGAAACTTGCAAGTTTTGGCGCCAAAATTAGTTTAAGTTACTATGTTGATGTTTGTAACACTTGTTCTGATGAAGTCTGCAGTCCGCAGATGAAAGCGCTTAACTACAAGTGAAAATTAACTACGTGTGGATTTTTGTTTTTTGTTGTGCAGTGTGTAATAAACGGGTTGCTGTGTCTACTGCGTTTTACCTTCATTACCTCCACCTTGCCATTTTGACGGTTAATTGTGGAGTAAGTGCAGTAAGGACTCGTAATGATTGGTAAGAGGATAGTTGCAGGTATTTCTTTGGGTGTGGTAGGAGGTGATTGGGGGGGGTTGAGCTGAACTTTGTCAGTCAGTAGGTTTGCTATAGTTTCAGGCTGGGTGTAAATGTTGTCGTTCATGTCGGCACATTACTGAGTGTTTCCCCTGAGGTTACGAACATGATTTTAAAAAAGCCTTATGGTTATCTTTCACCTGGGAGGCTATCTTTGCCCCATAGTTTGCTTTGGCAGATGTGTCCAGCTCTCTAATTTGTTTAGTAGGATCATATAACTATATTTTTTCATCCTTGTCCTTGAAACCCTGCCCGTGCTGAGTTAAATAACTATATTCCTGTGTTGTTACTTCCGATGCTAAGTATAACCCACCCTCCTTTTGTTCTTTTGCAGAATTTACATAAGGTGTCACTTGCCTGTGGAAGGGACAACACTATTCCTTTCAGACTGTTCCCTCTACATAATATATTCTTCTACCTCTTGAACTTCTGGTTTTAGGAGATTCAGTAATTCATCTTTGTAATGTGTGCTACAAGTCCATCTTTGTGATGTGTCTCTGTTAGAAGTGTATGGCATTTCGTCAGTTCCTGAGTGTGATGAACCATGTGTTATGGTCCGTTATCTCTTTCAAGCACTTTATTTTGCTGTACGTTATAAATCTATTCTTCCTGCATGCATTACATGCAGACCTTCCTGATCTACTGACACTGAAGCATGCTCATTAGGTTACTTTGTATTTGTAGTCTTCTCCTTTGGGCTTTATATTTTTGTAGAACACTGCTTTCCTTCCAGCTTCCTTATCATGGGATCTACCTCTTTTCTTTGCTATTATTTTCTGTGGCAGACTTGTTCCGTGTTCTTACCTTAAGCTTATTACTACCAGGATAAGAAGCTTCATATAATTGATTTGTTCTTTCACTATCTGGTAAAGTAACTGTTATTAGCTTTCTCCTGATGCTGTTACATACAGGCACTTATTACAGTGCTCCTCTTAGTTTTGAGTAAAAGTCAATTTGTACATCTACCATATAGTGCATTTAATAGTAGTTTGTTATATATACAAACTCCAGTAAGCCTGTCTCAGGTAATTACTCTGTGCACAGTACAGACTCTGACTTGTTATTCTGGGGGCCAGTAAATTATGTAAAACAATCTAAGAGCAGGTACTTAGTGTTACCAAAATGATGTTGTCATTCGGCCAGACTGAGTTCAGTTCTAACAGAGAGAACTTCACCAAGATGAGTATTGTGCTTGTATTATGCTTGTAAGACACTGGTATCCAGCACTGATGAAATGATGTCACAGCAAATTATCTTATCTTCAAATGGTAACAGTGAGCTGGGTAGGTGGTGCTGTTCTAGGGGGATATGGCATGTGTCAGCATAGTGGGAGATAGGTTTTCATCTCACAAGGGATAGAATGTACCTCTCTCACCATGGATTTTGCATACAGGCTAATGCTTTTCCAGCATCTTTAGACCACTTCTGCCTACTAGACACTCCAAACTAACAATTTCAAATTCAGATTATATCAGGGTACCTTTATTATTTGCTAGGGGTCTCAGGTAAAATATATACAAACTAATGACTCTCCTAATACTTGCACTTGTATAATTGTGTAATTAGAGAGTTTTTGTCATTGTAGTGAGAGCAGTCCTTCTCTACCTGAGACCAGTGGTAACCTTTGAGGATATCTGTATTTGTCTGGGACCCGTTGTTTCATGGCAGGTTGCTCATGGTTGCTATCTAGACCTCCCAGAGGTTTGAATTACATTAAATAAATGTAACCACCACATTGCTGCAAGCTACACATCACCTTCCATGCCTCCTGTTTACCACAGTAATTTTCTTTTGGGTAAAGTTGCAGTCCACTCCCACATAATTTTCCTAGGTGCTTTAAATTCATCGGTCTTTAACTGGCAGACCTATATCATTAATAACATATGCCCAGTGCTTAGACTTTGAGAAAACTTCCTTGAACAAATTCAGTCTGCCCTCTACAGGCAACAGTATCCTCGATGTTGTCCTCACAAACATGGCTCATTCTTGCATTTCATCCCCATGCATTCCTTCCCCACAAATCCATGATATGAAATCATATTTGAAGCCGGTAGTACCCAGACTGCAAATACCACTTTCCTTGGGTAAAAAGCAGCCCCAAAAGTAAAATAATCATAATTTCTCCACGGATTTTTACAATTCATAGACAATCTAAATAAATTCCATACTAACTTTCTGCATGCTGACCCTATCACCAAAGTTACCACCTTCACCACCACTTTCTATTTAGACCTCAGTGCAACTGCTTAGGTGTTACATTTATCATATTGATCACTACTTTGGTAGCCTTAGCTGTACGAGTTATATCCTGCCAAGGATGTAACAGCCAGCCAGTTTCCAAAGCTTCATTGTACCTTCCACGTGCCTAGACTGTCAAGCAGCTTGAGCTGAACTGACTAAAATTTGGGCGTGAAGTCCTTTAGAGCTTTACTGACACCGAAGAGTACACTCGTTTGGGCCTTTGATAATTAATGGTAGGCTTTGGTGTTCCTTTACTGAGCAGATATTTTTCCCCCAAAGGGATCTTCTCATTGGATTAATTATTATTATTATTTTATATATATATATATATATATATATATATATATATATATATATATATATATATATGTGTGTGTGTCTGTGTGTGTATATATGTAGATTTTTTTATTATTATTATTATTATTATTTTCCTCTTCAGGAAAGTTATTTTAAAGCTAGGAGTTTGTGTTTTAACAGACTGTCATGAAACTGTATTATAGTTTTAAATGAGAGCATTTTTTTCCTGTCAGTTTAAAGCTTATTTAAAGTATTTTAAAATAATTCTGTTAGACTTTTAAGTTTTTACCAGCTTTTGCTTTGCTACAGAGGTGATGAAAAACTGTAATAAAAAGGGTAAGTTTAGTCAGCAAATCTCTAAGATTTTTCTGCCCACCTTTTCTAGTTTTCTGAGGGATTCCCTAACCCCTCTTCCAATTTTGGCATAATAGCAAGGGTGTTCCAAAAAAAATTCAGGAATCCCCAAAACCAAGGACAGTCCCAACTAGTCAGTTTGCTTAGGGACTTGCTCTCCCCTCCTATCCTGGCAATCCTTTTTCCCTTCCAGAAACTCTGAATCTCTACTTTTCTCTTTGGCAACAGATGGTGTCAGACTTATGGGTTCTAAAGATCATTCATCAAGGTTATGGTTGGCAGTGAGGATATTCCTCTTTATCAGGGGGTTATTCCTCTTCAAGCAGACTTTATTTCACTTGTTCTTCATTACATAATGTTCTAAGGATTGATTGATGGAACCAATTCCTCCTTCACATGTTTGCAAACTATTTTGTTCAAGGATGTTTTTCGTGCCAAAGAAAGATGATGCTTGGAGGCAAGTTCTGCATCTTTCTTCTTAGACCTGTGTGTGATATTGACTAATTTCTAAATTGTCACTTCACAGACTGTTACCTGTTCTTCCTCTTTGGTTTCCTGGTAACACTGCATTTAAAAGATCTAATAAATAAAACCACAACAGGCACCCAAAGAGGCAGAAGGTAATAATAAAACACGAGCCTGTAGGTGTAAGCAGCAGCAGGTTTAATCACATAAACGCCACACAATACAAAGCGTTTTCGTCCACCAGACTTCCTCAGATGTAAAATGAAAGAATGAAGACTGTGCCTGCTTATATACCCCTCCCAATCTAATTAGTAGTTAAAACAATTGTTTAATTGACACCAATTAAATCCTGTAACTAAAATATTCATGACAACCTTTTCCACAAATACAGATGAAAGTAGCTAAAAACATGCACATTTTTTAAAAGAACTTTAAAATAAATATATAAATGCTAAAACCATCACAATGTGTTGGACAGATAAATAAACTTGAATCAAAAACCAACAAAAAGAACTTGCAAAACATTATATATACTTATTTTATAGTTTTGCAGCTCTCATTTTTAAAATAGGGGCAATGGATATGTATTCATTCAGCCCTGGGAATCTATTGGCTTCCAATAACAACTGCCAAAATATTTCTCTCACCTCTATCCTATTTTCCCACGGGCCCCCCTCACATCACATTGCACCTTCTCTACAACAAAGAAGCCCCATTTTGCTTGGGGACATGTCAGTGTATTCTTAAACAAGGCATTTTTAATATCTTCGACTCTAATAGCATATAAATGCTCATAAATCCTCCTTTTGAGTTTACGAGTGGTTTTTCCAATGTAAAATGCACCACAGGTTTTACATAGGGCCAAATAAATCAAGCCTTCACTATTACAGTTGGAAAAACTACTACTCTGAATCTGATGGTCTCTTGACAGGATGTATACAGAATCCTGTCTAAGTATATATGGGCATTGGGCACATGCCCCACATTTGTAGGTTCCCAATTTCTTACATGAAACAATAGAACCATTATACTCCAGCAAATACTTGCGGTTCCTGCCTTTTTTATATGTAAATCCTAGGGTGTTGGTAAACAAAACATCCAACTCTGAATAACACTTAAACCTGCTCCAGTGTTGAGTAATAATGTTTTTAACCCTAGAGGTATTCTGATTATAAAACATCACATAGTTACCCCCAAGGTTTCTTGATTTCATCCCTGGTAACGTCACCCCTGGTAGTTGTGTGGTACTCTGCACATTTATTGGTACTATCACACTGGTATCTCCTGTTCCCAAAATAGGGGCAAACCTATCCTTTCTCCCATTCTTTACTTCCTCCAAAACCTCATCAATTAAATAGTTAGGATACTTCCTAGATATAAACATTTCTTTGACTCTCTGACTTTCGTCTTTGAAGTCCGAGTCCAAAGAGGTCATCCTACAACTACGGACAAATTGTCCCTTGATAATACTTCTCTTCTGTTTAAACGGATGGGAACTGGTGAAATATAGGCATGAGTTAGAAAAGGTTTCCTTTCTATATACATTAGATGTAAACTGCTGCCCTAGGACATCTTTTTTAATAGTGACGTCCAGAAAGTTCATATAGTCATGTGTAATATGGGAAGTAAATTTCAAAAAATTAGTGGTATGGTTTAGATAGTCTCTGAATTCTGTTAACTTTTCCATACTATCTTTCCAAAAAAATGCAAATATCATCCAGGTAACGTTTGTAATATACCCAATATTGTGCATATTCAGACTGGAACACAAACTTCTCTTCCCAAACCATGAGCACAATGTTGGCATAAGTAGGGGCACAACTTGCCCCCATGGCCACTCCCTGGATCTGTTTAAACAACTCACCCTCAAAAAATATAAAGTTGTGTTTCAATACCAAATCCATCAACTCTGTATAAACCAGAAAAGTATTGTGGTCAAGTTTTCCATGATCTAATAAATGTAAAAAAGAGGCAAATTGGCACCCAACAAACACATCCAAGGTACTAAGGAGTCAAAACCAGCCAGTAGAGTCCATAAACTGATTTTAATAAAGAATAAAACACATTGTTTGATGTGTTTCATTCTTTATTAAAATCAGTTTATGGACTCTGCTGGCTGTTTTTGACTTCTTGGTACCTTGGATCTGCATTTAAAAGATGCTTTTCATCAAGACTTCAAATGTTTCTTGTATAGTGCAAGGTGTGTCGGGCACCTAGCACATAAAGATAAAAGCAATGCTTGACCTGTTCAAGGCAGTTTAATTTCCGAATCATCTTTTGTGTCTAGGACCACCTCAAGTTGTTTCAGACAATACCATAGTCAAGTGGTACATCTACAAGCAGAAAGGAACCTGGTCGGACACCACCCCATTGCAGATTAGCCATGTTAGCTTGGGATATAGCTTCACAACAGTCTAACTCTACAGGCATTCTTCATCCCATCAGAGAAATGTGTGGCAGACAAGGTGAGCAGGACACGGTGGTCCCTCATGTATTCAAACTAAATCAGAGGGTCTTCCGATATTTGATCCATGTGTGGGAGGTTCCTCTTGTAGTCCCATTTGTCTCTCCTGTAAATAATCAAATTTATAGGGAATCCCTTAAGATCATTGTAGTGACTCCCTTTGTGGCCCAGACAACAGTGGATCTCCCTTCATTTAAGAATGGCCAGGGGCGATTACCACAAACATCCTCACAGAATGGATCTACTCACACAAGTTCAGGGGTGTTTGATGCACCCTGACCCCAGTCAACTTCAGCCAGTCGCCTGGATGACAGAGTCTTAATTTCTTTTACATGCCTGTTTGCTGAGAATGTGCAGCAGGTATTAATAGAGACAAGAAAGCCTGCTACTAGAAAATAATATATCAACAAATGGGAAAAGGTTTTCTAGTTGGTACCAGTAACAACATAACCAGCACAAATTTAGGACTAGTTGTTCTCTGGTTTTACAATATTAGTATGAGGTACTGTCTTATGGCCTTTCTTACTCTTCCATCAAGGTTCATTTATTGACCATTTCAGTATGCCTCCCCATGGATCTTCCTCCACAACCTTTACTCAAGTCAAAAGGTTTTTGACAGGAATTAGAAAATCAGTGGTCTTTTCTTGGGATCTTAATTTTGTGTTAGAGAAACTAATGCTTACTCGGTTTAAACCAGCTAATCTGTCTGACTTGAGGTACTTAACATGGAACAGTTTTATTTATTGCTCTTTTCTCTGCAAGGAGAGTATCTGAATTACATGCTCCTGTGGTGGGCCAGCTGTATTTCATTTTCCACAGAGACAGGGTTTCTTTGAGAACTAATCTGTCTTTTATGTCTGAAATGGTATCAGAGTTTACTTTAAACCCAACTACCCATTCCCCCATTATCTTTACTGATCTTAAAAATGAGGGAGAAAGGATACTCCATACCTTGAATGTCAACGGACAACTTTGGTGCTATCTTGACAGAAATTAAACCTTTTAGATCTTTGAGTCTGTTCTTTTTTTGTGAAAGTAAAAAGAAAGGACAGCCTGTGTCGATACAAACTATTTTCAAATGGTTGTCTGAGGCTATTCCTTTTGATCTGATGTCATTTTCATTCGTTCCTCAACTAATGGGTTCGGATCTGAATTGACAATCTTCTGTCGATTCTAGGATCAAACTCTTGAGCTCCTCCCTTACCAATAATGCCTCTGACCACTGCACTACCTCAGATCTCATTTGCCATTCTTCAGGTTTGGAGAGGATAGCAATCTCTCGAGCTCTAGGGGTTTTGTGAGTGTGTTGATCGCATTCTATTTAACAAATTTTCTTCATTAGACTTTTTTTCTGTTTTATAGTATCTCTCTGTCTTGATCCAAAGTTTTTTTTTTGGTAATCTTTTCTACCATAGCTGGTAGCTTTTCCTAATATCTTTACCTCACATAGAGATATTCCCTTATTACCATTGCTGGTATTTCAGTAGTAGTGCTAGTATATTTTTTTTATAAAACTTTAAATAGTTATTGTGGTTCTGATTGTGATTGTTGTGTGCCCTCATTTTCTTCCAGTATGGCTGAGCAGCTGACTGGTTTTAAGAAATGCACTTCCAGTGGGCATAAGGTTCCCAACTCTGATGCCCACAGGGAGTGCATTTATTGGTTAGGGGCATCACATTTGGACACCCCCTGTTTTGTTTGTGTAGCCTTTAACTCAAGGGCCATTAGTGACAGATGAAATAAACTCATTCTCGGGTTTATTACTAGCATCTGCTCCTCCTTCAGGTACCTCTACATCAGGGGCTCAAACCCCCTCACAAAAATCTAAGGAGCCTGGGGAGCACTGCAAACACTCTCCTGTTCCGTCTCCAAAGACTGCTGTACCATCTGAGCTGCCCAAGAGAGTACCCAAGACCTCAGGTCCTAAGCCTTCGGATCTGATACTCATTGTGTCTCCATCCTCTTGGCCCTGCAGTCTGAGGTTTTCTCTTGAACCAAAGTTGCCCAGATTGAGGTCTCCCTTTCTGCAGGAGCCACCTGAAAAGTATTCTAGGCTATCCTCCAAGTTCTCCTCCGTTAGGTCACCCCAAAGTCTGTCTGAGGTGGAGATGGGTTGGATGTTGAGGAAGTTCCTCAGAGCACAAATCAAGATGGGGGTCTTGCAGTCTGTATCTCTCATAGGATCCATGAGCCTTAAACCATCTTTCAGCCTGTTGCTGCTCTTCTCTGATCCATCCCTCGGATCCGAGTTCCCCAAGAGTTGAGTCTTCTGATCTGAAGATTCCTTTGTGTTCCACTCCGACAACGTCCCTGATCCAGTCAGCTCCTGTCCCCTTGGAGCATGATTGTTTTTGGAGACAAAGTGTCTGCATTGGGTCCTAGGGGTTGACTTCGACTCCGAAACTTTAGGAGACATCACTTCTCCTCATGGCTTTGACTCTGGACAGCTCTGCTCTGACTTCTCCTTTGGAGCAGAGGGTCTGGGAGGGCCCGGGATTGTCTGCTGCAAGAGCTTCGGCTCTGAGCGGATCGTTCTCAGCTTCTCGTGGTCCTTCTGCCATTGAAGTGGTGTAGAGGGCTTTCTGTCACCCAGCAGTAGTCTTGACTCTTCCACTGTCAGATCCATCCTTTGTTCCCCCTTCGGTTGCTGCATCCGAGTCTGCTCATCCTACTTCTTAGAGAGAGAGACAGCCTCAAAAGAGCTTCCAGCCAGTTCCTAACGGGGAACTCCCTACCTCTTCTGATACTTCACCAGAATACCCCACCAAGGAGGTCCCTCGGAAGAGGTCATGCAAAAGGAGGCACAAATCTGTCACTGAAGACACTGATTTTTATGAAGTGCAAGGGTCCCCCCAAACCTCCACCTGAGGATGTCTTGTTCAGAGACATCCAGAGATCGTTCACTAGAAAGGTGGTTGGTCTTCCCAAACTCCTTCACAGGAGGAATCCGTGTTCTTCGAAGCCTTCAGGTCTGGACCGTCTACATCTTAAGTTACCCCCCTTTAAATATTTTCACCATAGAATTTCCTCAGAGTCTCATGAAGTTCTATAGTGAAAATATTAAAGAACAAAAGTGCTTAGTCTTGGAAGGAATCTCATGGTTTGTCCTTTGGAACTTGTTAATGTCTTTCTGTTCATTGTTGCAGTATTCTTTACATGTGGGTTGTATTCTGCTCCACGACCCAACGTCCAGCCTGTATACAAAAGCTTAATGCCACTGCCTGTATGTGGGACGTTGCATGAAGGCACACAGAACGTCAGCCATAAAAGGGATGTCTGCACATACAATCCTCAGAACTTTTTCACTGCCATTCGGAAAGGTTGACTCTGTGTATTCGTTTTACAGCTTCAGATAAGTACCCCGTAGGGGACTTAATTTGTTGCTACTGCCTTTTGTTATTGTTAGTGTCATCCAGAAAGGGCAAATATAGGTGTGGAAACAAATTCCACGTAAGGATAGTCCCGAGCTTTGCTTGTTTTGCTTAGGGCCTACTAGCGACAATTGGTCCTGTTCTTTCAGGCCTTTGTACTCGAGACTTTACGCAGTCATTTGTCAGCTTTAAATCTCTACTTAGAAAACCCAAGACTTAAGCATTTGGCTAGTGATGCAATAGAGGGTTCCGCAAGTTCTTTCTGAGCCATCTGTGAAGAGAAAGGTCAGCAAAGCCAGGCCCAAATCCTCTTCAGCTGAGCCTTCTCTCTCTGACTTACCCCTTGAGGTTGATGAAAAACCGGCTGTGCGGTTGGAGGTAGGATCCGCAACTTTGGCGAGTACTGCATTGGAAGCTGTCGGAAGTGGGGATCTGAGCACGTCCAAGGCAATGCAGATGTCCTGTTCATATGACAGTGGCTTATTTCGGAGGACTCTGGAACCGATCCTGCTTTCCTGCCTAAAGAAGTCCTGGGCATTAGGCCTACGTCTGCCCTTTCTCCACCACAAGAGAAGCATGTTAAAAAAAGCAGATGATGAGGCATTCCATTATCTCTTCCACCCCTCCTTTGGATTGGGATGCCTTTTTCCAGGGCTATTAAGGCTCTGATGGAGTTGAGACCTCCAACCTCCGCTTCACCCATTTTAGGGCCTGCCTTTTCCTGTTCTGTTCTGCCATCTGCTGCCCAGGAGTCATACCTATGCAGTTGGCCTCTTACGCAGTACAGGAATTCTGACTCTGAGGGGTTCTCTTTAGATGAAGACTCCTTAGCAGACTCAACACAGATCCCTTCCCCTTTGAAATATGCCTTCCCAGAGGAAGAGTTTAATGGGAGGAGCAAAAAAGATATAGGTTCATAGGCAGGTACTAGGCTATTGGCCCTTGGGCCTATACAAGCCCATCCAAAAAGGTACCCTGGCTTTTGCCACCCAGGAAAATTATTTTCCTATGCCACTGTCGAGCAGAGCCACAGAGGTGATCCCCGGGGTGAATTTCCTATTTCCCATGCAATCATCAAAATTTTTCTTGAAGAGTGCTAATGAGGAGCTTTGTTTGATATAGCTAGGTAGCTTATTCCAGAGTATGGAAAGTCTCTGGGACAGGAATCTATCCCTCCGGCATTTTCTGTTTATTGTGGTGATAAGGTTTAGGTCCCTAGAGCGTGTAGCTCAGAGGGATTGGGATTTCTTTAAGTGGAGTATGTCCAACAGCTCTGAGTTTGACATAGCTTTGTATGTTAGGCAGAGATCACCTCTGAGTAGGCGATATGCGACGGAGTAAAGCTGGAGTTTTTTGAGACTGTCTGCGTAGAGCATCTGTTTGAGGCCGGTAGTCCTCTTTGTGAGGTATTTCTTTTCAGTTCTTGTAGATGTCTTGTGAGGTACATACTAAAAGGGGTGTTGTACTCTATAATGGGTCTAATGAGTGATGAGTACAGGGGAACAATGACCTCTTTTATTCTGGATGAGAAACCTTTTGTGATGAGGTGTGCCACATAGAAGGATTTCCTGACTACTGTGGCGATGTGATTATCAAAGGAGAGACTACTGTCGACCTGTGTCCCAAGGTCTCTTATCACACTTTCGGTGTTAAGTATACTACCGCCTATGTTGTAGTTCATGGGTACAGAGTTTTTACCAAAGGGGATGACAATGCAGTTTTTGGCATTGAGCTTGAGGCCATGGCTTTGACACCAGGCATCTGTCTCAGTGAGGCCCTTTTGTAGGATGTCCTCATCGTTAGGAGTTTTGATTATGGCTCCTAGTTTGCAGTCATCTGCGAACTTTGTTAGCCAAAGACCTTCTGTGTTAGCCTGTACTTCAGAGAAGTAGATACCAAACAGGAGAGGACCCAGGACTGAAACCTGTGGTACTCCACTTGTCATTGGTCTGAAGTTGGATTTGGAGTCTGCTACTTTCACAGTGTGGGTTCTGCCAGTAAGCCAGTTGGCAACCCATCTTGTGACATAGGGATTTATACCTAGTTTAGTGAGTTTATCTATAATTCCAGAGTGGGGGATGGTGTTGAAAGCCTTGGCAAGATCTAGATAGGCTGTGTGAACCACCTTACCCTTGTCTATGGCTTTGGTGACTGCTTCAAAGAAGTCTATCAGGTTTAGGAGACATGATCTGCCTTTCACAAACCCAAACTGGGTGGGGTCCAGAGTTTGGAGATTACCAATGTCATTGTTTATAAGTTCCATGATGATACGTTCCATGGCCTTGCAGACCAGGCTCGTCAGGCTAATGGAGAGGTAGTTCCCGGGGTCCATGGTGGCTCCCCCCTTGTGGAGTGGGATAACTGTCGCTGTGCACCATTCAGCAGGCACAAAGCCTGAGGTGAGGCTATGATTGAATATGGTACTTAGGTGGGGTGCCAGTTCTTTCCGAGGTTCATGTAGAACGCAGCCTGGGATGTTGTCTGGTCCCATGGATGCTGTGTTCTTGGCTTTGGAGAGTGCGGTTTTTACCTGTGCAGCCGTGATTACAGGAACTTTGCATTCTTCCGGTATAGAGATGGGCTCTTTAATGGGTGAGAGGGGGTAAAGTTAGCACTGAACCTATCTGCCAGGATGTTGGCAATATTAGTTGGGTCTGTATATTTAGTGCCATTGTGCTGTAACTCAGAGCAGATCTGAGTGTTGCCATTGAGATTCTTCTATAGGTATAGAATGCTTTGTGGTTGTCTTTAGAATCAGTGGCGATTTTGTTTTCGTAACTAGCTTATCAGGGATCGCAGCTTCTTACTGTGGCTGACCAGGAGCTCCTCCACTCATGGGATTTTACTCTCTTTTGCAACAGTTTCTTCCTTCTGTTGTACAGTTTGTTTATGGCAGGGGACTACCAGATTGTCTTCCTTTTTTTGGAGGATAGTGTCTTGGTTCTGTTTGGGATAGCATGATCCATGCACTCACGATCCATGCACTCATGTAAGTGCTTATAAAGTGCAGTTGTGTAGGATTTAGTAGTCGTAACTGTATTGTCCATCTGCATGGGTGTCATGAAGTTCACCACTTCTGTCTTAAGAAGCATGAAGTTGGCTTTGGCAAAATTTTTTACCATGTTTTCCTTAATGGGGGTGGGGACAGGATCAGTGAGGCATTGACTTCAAGTGTGGAACACCAGTCACTCATGTTGGTACTGACTAGATCTAGGATATAGTTGCCCCTGGTGGGGGTGTGGATAAGTTGATCCAGGGCATTGGAGTTTATGACTTCCAGAAAGCGTTGAGCGAAGGAGTTGGTACATGAGTAGTTTTCCCAGTTAATGGTGGGGTAGTTGAAATCACCCATTATTAGGGTGTTTGGCTGAACCCTAATATTTTCCTGTACATCAAGAAAAGAGGAGTGGGAATCCTGGGGCATGGTGGGTGATCTGTAGCAAGCTACAATTTGGGTTGCAGTTTTGCCCAGAGTTAGTTGCACTTGGATAACTTCGGCTGCTTTATGCTGAGCAACTAACCTGGAGGTGTGGATATCCTTAATGAATATGGACACACCTCTGCCTTTGGCGTTTCGGTCCAGGTTACATGGCCAAAAAGTGTGGTATGAGTTGTAGCCTGGTAGTGCAGGGGTGTTCTCTGTAGCCTTGAACCAGGTCTCAGTCACTACACAGGTATCGATGTTCTCCATTTTAAGGAGTGCCTCGAGTGAGTGCATTTTGAGATTTAGACTTCTAGCATTGAGTAGCATCACCCTCAGATGTTCTTCATTCCACATTGCTGCAGTCCTAACCATTGGTTTCAGACCGAATCAAGTTGGCTAAGTACCCCGTTGGGAACATTTTGGTTTTTCTTGCCTCAGTATTTAACCGGATGTCAGAAAAGTGAATAACTGTATTTTGTGGGAAACAGATACCTCCATAGGGATTACCATACTTTGTGTATACCTTGTTGGATGCTCCGCCGCTCCGTAAAAAAAAAAGCGGGACACAAACAGCAAAGTAGGGGGTTGATGAACCGCAGTCCCGGACGGAGTCTCAGGCAGAGACTTTACTGTTACAGGATGTGCCTTCTCAGGAGGGAGGCTAGGCTGGGGGGAGGCTCAGGTAACTGTTCTTCCTCTCTTCCCAAGGTAGTTAGCCCCCTGTCCAAAACTTCTTTCTTTGAGAGGCCAAGTTTAGCTTCAGTGGGGGGGGCTTCTCCTAGCACTCAGGTTCTGTGCCTAAGAAACATATGCTTAAAATGGCAGAAGATTTGATTACTATGATTAGAGGTTCTATGCCCCTCCTGATAAGAGGCCTAGGGTGGAACCTGAGTTTGAGAGTTTTGAACAGTGTTCAGAGACTTGCAGGAGTATCCTCCTTATTCTGATTCTGATGCATTCCATGAGGGAGCACTTTAAATGGGAAGGCCAAGATTACTCTGATTCCAGGAAAAGGCTTAGGAGTTCTTGTTTAGCTATACCTCCTGTGTTGAATGTGGTGGAAGATGTTTTGCAGAGGCTTCCTGAATCCTGATTCTTTGCCTCCTGCCCCTGTTAAACCTGATAGGTATTATAGGGTGCCTGAAGCTCATAAGTATCTTTTTAAGAGTCCTGTTTCTCAGGGACCTAAAGGTGTTAAGGCCTCTGTTGTTAATCCTGTTTCCTCTGATAAAGAGGCAAGGGCTTTGGATAGATGGGGAAAGAAAGTGTATACTTCTTCCACTTTAGCCATGAGCAAACTATTTCTAAGTGGATTGGGTTTTGCATTTCATTTTGTTATTCCCATCATGGCAGTTCAGTACATACTTTCTCTAAGCATTACCACCTTCCTCTCTACTCTAAATCTAGGGCTGGTTTTGCCACAGCTATTTTGCAAGGCATGTTGACAGCTCCTGCTTCCTATGATTTGCCAGCCTCCCTTACCTCTGCTTTGGGATTCTACCAGCAATGTGGAATGAAGAACATAGTACAGTTTTGTACCTACCATAAATGTAGATGCCGATCCATTGAGGCAGTCCAATTTGCCCCTCCTCCTTCCCCTCTTTGGTTAGGGGTGATGGTGTCAGTTGCTATATATATATTATTGTATATATTGTATATATGTTTGGTGCAGGGCTTTTTGGTGTTTTGGTTTGGGCCTTGTCTTTTTTAGGGTCTTCTGACATCTGGGGCAAGAAAAGACTGAGGGTATTTGGGCCGACTGGACAGCGGACTACCCAATGGTTAGGACTGCAGCAATGTGGATCCTCGAACATCTACATTTATGGTAGGTACAAAACTGTACTTTTTTGCTTGCCTGTTCCTATTACAGGGGAGAATTTGTCATTTGAACCTTGCCTAAAAAATGCACTATAGGGGCGGCAAGAACCTTAGCCAGTATCTGGAATCCCAGGGGTGACAGGTGCAGGCCATCTCTGGCAAAGCATCGTGGTCTGTCGACCATGTCATCCCAGGCAGACAGATACTGGATCCCTTTAGAATGACACCAGAAGCTTAGCCAATTGTTGAAGTCAGTCATTTTGTCCTTGTACTGCGGCATCATTCTGGGTGATGGCAGAATGCTACTCAGGGCTAGGGTCATACCTGCCTGGGCTACAAGATCGGTGGGCTCTTCCATGTCTCTTTTCATGTAGTGAAGGGAGGTACGTCTCAGATCATTCACACCAACATGGGCAATGACAGAGTCATATTTGTACTTGTTGTGGTGTGACCTGAGTGCGTGGGTTATGTGGCGGATCCTGGCACCCAACAGGCAGCTGACAGTAACCTTCTCCTTGTTTAGCCTGGTGAGTGGAACATCAGTGTGCCTGACTATAGAGTCACCTATGACTAGTGTGTTGGGTACGTTGTTTTGCCTTATTGGCTGTGGCTGAGTGGCACATTGAGTCTGCGGGCAGTGTGTCATTTGGGTTGTGTTGGGGGGTAGAGGTTGCTTGCATTTCTGCTTTGGAGGTCTCTGTTGCTTGAGCATATTATTATTGAGAGCCTCCGCGAATGTTTTTGTGTTTCTATGTGTGGATTTTGATGGTGTAGATTTAGTGAGACTATGTGATGAGTGTGGTGTGGTGCAAGTGATGTCCTTCAAGAATGCAACTGCAGTCATAACATGTGGGTTGTCCTGCCTCAGGCAGCCCTCGGTCGGCCGGATTCCAAAGTCTGGGTCCGACGTCGGCTGATGTCACATTTCTCTCCGACGTCAGAGCGGCTGGAGTATATAAGCATCAGCCGACGCCATTTTCTCCAGTCTTTCTTGCCGCGCGGTGCCTGAAGCAGAAGCAGTTCACAAGTGCCGGTCGGTCAGCTCCTGTATTCTTCGATACCGAAGTCATCAAAAAAGCTAAGTACCCCGTTGGGGACATTTTCTTGCCTCAGCCAATGTCAGAAATTACTGAAAAAGTTAACAATTGTCTATCTTGTGGTAAACAAATACCTCATAAGGATTTCCACTCTTACTGTCTACCTTGCCTTGGCCCAGACCACGACGTCTCGGCCTGTGTAGCCTGTG
This sequence comes from Protopterus annectens, assembly GCF_019279795.1. NCBI lineage: Eukaryota > Metazoa > Chordata > Ceratodontiformes > Protopteridae > Protopterus > Protopterus annectens. The sequence continues at coordinate 651,126,914 of NC_056739.1, forward strand.
CTCGCTTCAACAAGCACACCCTCAGGTGCCGGGCGGAGTTCGCTGAAGATTTTTTCGGCGATAAATTTGCTTACACCATGCCGTCGGAACTTCCGACATCGCAATCTCCCAAGAAGCGAAAAGACCGGGACCGACATCCTCGGCCCGCGTCTACCACCAACTCCACTCCAAAACCTAGCGCGAGTGCTCCGGTTCCCTCTGAGACGGTCTCTCCACTGCTCCGAACCGAAGACACCGCATTACCGACGACTCCGATTCCGGACATCACTCCGACGCCAGTTATCGATTTTCCTCCGGATACCGAAACCGAGGAAATGCCCGAGACCATTGCTGTAGACAAGGTCACTCCTGCACGTGGAGCTGCCAGGCCTCCTATGGCCATGTCTATTAAGGCCTACACTAGGGCTAAGGCAGCCAGCAAAACAAAGCATCTTACTACTAAAACCTTACCTCAGCCTACTCCAGAGACACAAATTATGTCTATGGCTGCTGACTTGATTTATATGATTAGAGGTTCACAGGCCCATCCTGAGAGAGGATCCCAGCCTCCTTCTGATAAAAGGCCCCGGGTTGAACCCTCTGACCCTATCCCTTCAGATGAAGATTCTGAGGACTCTGTCCACTCTGATAGCCAGGAAGAGCTCTTCCAGACCTATGAGGACTCGGATGCAGAAGATTCCATCCCCTCGGCCTCCCCTCCTGAGGATATTTCTTTTGGGGAAGTTCTGCATACCATGAGGGAACATTTCAAGTGGCAAGGACAGGAATATTCTGATTCCAGAAAACGCCTTAGGACTTTCCTTAAGAATCCCCAGCACAGGCCCTTAGCTATTCCTCCTGTACTTGATGTTTTGGATGATTTATATTCTGACTCTAGTGCTACCCCTGACTCTCTTCCTCCGGCTCCAGCCAAGCCAGACAGGTATTACAGGGTCCCAGAAACACATTCCCATTTATTCAGGGCCCATACTGCTGAATTGGAAACTATTTCACAGGGGCCTAAAGGAGTTTCAGCTTCCACCTATAAAAATCCATTGCCCTCCAACAGGGAAGCTAGGTCATTAGAGAGATGGGGCAAAAAGGTTTACACATCCACTACCTTATCTATGAGAGCTTTGAATTGCCTTTTTCATATGTTACAATATCAGGATTTCCTGTTAGAAGATTTACAAAAAACATTAGCCACTCCTGATCCTTTAGACAGGAAGGCTTTGCAGGAAGCTGTACATAACACTCAGCAAGTAAGCAATCACTTCCTGCAGTGTGGATATGATGCACTGGAAGCTTCATGTAGGGCAGCTATGACAGGGGCAGTCATTCGTAGACATGCATGGTTAAAAGATCAACCTCTACCAGATCATGTAAAGGCAAAACTTCTGGATGCACCTTTGGAAAAGAACAAGCTTTTTGGTGCTAATGCTAAGGATGTGTTAAAGACCATCATAGAAAAAGCAAAATCAGTTCAGACGGTGAAAGATTTCCTCCAGGTTCAACCCCCCAGATTCAGTAGGAATTGGCCTTCAAAAAACTGGTCCTTTCCTAATCCAGAGAAGTTTCAAAGAGGTAAAAACAGACGTGGCCGAGGAAGAGGCCAATACAGAGGCCCTTACAGGGGACGACAATGGCAGCCAGGAAACCAAAGAGGTGACGCAGGGGTTTCACCTCCCCCACAGCCACAATCTCAATGACTTTCCTCTACTTCCGCCTACCAGGGAACAAATGGAAGCTCCCTTGGGTGGGAAATTATCTCTGTTTGCAGAAAATTGGCACAGACTGACAAAGGACAAATGGATTTTGGACATTATAGACCGAGGCTACAGGTTCCATTTTCATACCTTGCCAAGAAAACAAGGCATGCCAAACCTGCCACAAAACCAGAGGGCAGAGGCTATCAAGCAAATCACTCTGCTGACTCAGATGAAAGCAATAGAAAGAGTTCCACAACAAGAACAAGGCCAGGGGTTTTACTCAAGACTGTTCCTTGTTCCAAGAAAAGAATCTCAATGGAGACCAATACTGGACTTGTCCGCATTAAACACCTTTCTCATAGTACCAAAGTTCAAAATGCTGACTCTACAGCAACTCCTTCCCATGCTGGGCAAGGGGTCTTGGCTGATTACTCTGGACCTCAAGGAGGCATACCTGCATGTCCCTATCAGACACAGCTGCAGAAGATACCTCAGATTTCTTGCAGGGCCAGAGCATTATCAATTCTCAGCATTGCCATTTGGCTTATCTACTGTGCTCAGAGTATTCACAAAATGCCTGGCTTCAGTAATTGCTCATTACAGGCTCCAGGGGATACAAATTTACCCGTACCTGGACGACTGCCTCATACAAGCGGACGACAAATTGTTGACAAAAAACTTGGACTATGTCATATGATTACTTCAAGCTCTGGGATACACAGTCAATTTCCAAAAGTCAAGACTGCAGCCATCCCAGCAAATAATCTTCTTAGGTGCCAAACTAGACACAGCCTCTCAAATGGCTTACCTGACAGAAGACAAGCAAGAGAAGTTAACTCATTATTTCAAAGGTTTAGCAAAACTCACCCAGATGACTGCAAGGAGATTCCTACAGGCCCTGGGTTACATGGCATCCTGCATTCTCCTGGTTCCATTAGCTAGACTACACATGAGAAAGCTTCAATGGTACCTAAAAAGCGTTTGGTCTCAACACAGCAACAACTTGGAGACAACCATACCGCTCATTCCATGCCTACAAAAGGAATTCCTATGGTGGGCCTCGGTGAGCCAGGCAAACACAGGTATGTCATTCAAAAAACCACAGATAACACAGACCATGACCACAGACGCCTCAGATCTTGGATGGGGGGGCGCACATGGAAGGCAGGTGTATACAAGGACAATGGTCTCCAAAGGAAACACATCTGCATATAAACCAAAAGGAAATGCTGGCAGTAATGCATGCCATTGAGGCCTTTCAGCACCAACTTCAGCAAGGCCATTTACTGATACAGACAGACAACACCACTGTGATGTGGTATATAAACAAGCAAGGGGGCACCCACTCTTACCCCCTTTGCAGACTGACAATGCATCTTTGGGAAAAATCACTGAGCCTAAACATCCAGTTACAATCCCAGTTTGTTCCAGGCAAAGACAATGTGTTGGCGGACAGCCTAAGCAGGAATTTCACAGATCCACACGAGTGGAGGTTACATCCGAAGGTCTTCACACAACTCACTTCGACATGGGGCAGGCCAGAAGTGGACCTATTTGCCTCTCACCTCAACCATCTTCTACAAACATTCTGCACAAGGACATACCATCCAAAAGCTTGGAAAATAGATGCTCTCTCATTCAACTGGAACTTTCTAACAATCTATGCATTCCCACCTCTGCCACTGATGACCTCAGTATTACTAAAGATCAAAGCAGAGACCCAAGGGAATCATAATAGCTCCGGATTGGCCAAGACAACACTGGTATCCACTACTACGGAGCATATGTCACTCCAGGAGGTGGGCCCTTCCACAATGGCCTCTACTTTTGACTCAACACAATTTCGAAACAGTGCATCCAAACCTTCAGACACTGCAGCTAACAGCCTGGGAGATCCCATAAATAACCTCAACCTATCTCTCTCCAAGGAAGTTCAGAGGATACTAACAGAGGCTCGAAGACCATCCACCAGAAAGGTTTACTTAGCAAAGTGGAAAAGATTCAGCAATTGGAATACCAGCAAGGGACATGATGCATCATTGTTGAACATCCCACTCATCTTGGAATATTTGGCAGATATGCTAAAGAACGCCTCTCATATTCTTCCATAAAGATACATGCATCAGCTATTTCAGCTAGATATAACACTGATCCTCCTGTTTTTTCACACCCTTTGCTAAGGCAATTCCTCAGGGGAATCAAGAACATTAAGCCACCAAGAAAGGCCCCAGTGCCAGCCTGGGACCTCAGTTTTGTCCTAGAAAAACTGACTCTACCTCCATTTGAACCAGCAGCTTCAGTTGACTTGCAATTTCTCTCATGGAAGACCGCTTTCCTGTTGGCAATTACCACAGCAAGAAGGGTTTCGGAACTACAGACCCTAATGGCAATACCACCGTTCATAATTTTTCACAGAGACAGGGTTTCATTAAGGACCAACCCTACTTTTATGCCAAAGGTGGTATCTAGGGTTTCTTTAAATCAAGACATTCATCTGCCTGCTTTCTTCCCCAATCCTGAGAATAAGGGGGAAAGACTGTTGCATACCTTGGACATTCACAGACAACTTCGATACTACCTGGACAGAACCAAGGCCAGTAGGAAGTCTGAACAACTTTTTGTAGCTTACGCCCCTGCAGTCCAAGGAAAAGCAATTTCAAAACAGACTATTTCAAAATGGATTGGACATTGCATCAAATTCTGTTATTCCTTTCATGGAAAGACTGTTCCAGCCAATGTCAGACCACATTCCACCAGAGCTACAGCCACCTCTACAGCATTCTTAAGAGGGGTGCCTACTAAGGACATTCTAGAAGCTGCTACATGGAGCTCCGTGCATACATTCTCCAAACACTACAATCTCCCTCTATACTCCAGATCCAGAGCAGGCTTTGCTTCGGCAGTCCTGCAGGGTTTGATTGCCACACCATCTTTTTCCTAGAGCATTCCTCCTCCCCCAGTAAGCTATGGTATTCTACCCACATGTTATGACTGCAGTTGCATTCTTGAAGGACATAGTACAGTTTTGTACCTACCATAAATGTAGATGTCCGATAGACATGCAACTGCAGTCAGATTTTCCCTCCCTCCATACCCCTCTATGCCTAGGGTCCACTCTTATCCCTGTTACTCTTAGCTGGGGATATCTGATGTCCTTCATGGATGCATCTGCAGTCATAACAACTGGGTTGTCCTGTCGTCAGGCAGCCCTTCAGTCGGCCGGATTCCAAAGTCTGGGTCCGGCTTCGGCTGATGTCGCACTTCCCCCGACGTCATCTCTGTTGGTCTTCGGGTATAAAAGCATCAGCCGACGCCATTTTCCTCAGTCTTTCTTGCCGCGTGGCGCCCGAAGCAGAAGCTGTTCGCAAGTGCCGGTCGGTCGGATCCAGAGATTACTTCTACCGAATACTACTTCGAAGACTTCTAAAGCAAAGTACCCCGTTGGGGACTCTTTCTTGCCTCAGCCGATGTCAGAAAAAGTTAATAATTGTTTAACCTGTGGGAAACAAATACCTCATAAAGATTTCCACTCTTATTGTCTGCCTTGTTTAGGCCCAGCCCACGACGTAGCAGCCTGTTTGGCCTGTGCTTCTTTCAACCGACGAACGCTTAGGCGTCGGTCGGAGTTTGCAGAACAGTTTTTCGGTTCTGATTTTGCGTACATTATGCCGTCGGATCCTCCGACTACCCAATCTGCCAAAAAACGCAAGGATAAAGACCGACACTCACGGTCCGCGGTTTCGGCCGAAACCATGGTTAAGCAAACCGCGAGTGTCTCGGTTTTGGCGAAACCGAGAAAACTGATCAAAGTACAGCTGAACCTATCTCTACAACTGAGGCCCCTGCTACCACTCTTGAATCGGCCTCAGAAATTTTATCCACTACGGTGGTTGCCACTGACTTATCAGACACCATTCCCTTGGATGTCTCTACCCCAGCACGTGGTGCTGCTAGGCCTCCAGCAGCCATGTCCATTAAGGCCTTCGCCAGGGCTAAAGCAGCCAAGACTACTAAGACAGTGCCTGTTAAAGCCCCCACAACCAGGCCCTCTTCTAGTTCTCAAATGCTTACTTTGGCAGAAGATTTAATTTCATTAATTAGAGGATCTCAATCTCACCCAGACAGAGCCTCTCAGCCCCCAGAGAAGAGACCTAGGGCAGAGCCCCCTGAGCCAGTGTCCTCTGATGATTCTGCTGACGAATCAGACATAACTGACCAGCCAGAGGCTCCTTTCTCCAATTTTGAAGATTCTGATGCTGAAGAATCCATTCCAGCTGCTTCCCCACCAGAAGAATTCTCCTTTGGGGAAACCTTACATGCCATGCGAGAGCAGTTCCAATGGCAGCAACAGGATTTTTCAGACTCCAGAAAAGACTTAGGACCTTTCTGCACCTCCCACAGCACAGGCCCTTAGCTATACCTCCTGTTCTCTCTGTGGTGGATGATGCTTTCAATGATGTCTGCTCCGCTCCAGATTCTTTACCCCCAGCCCCTGCCAAACCAGACAGATTTTACAGGGTGCCAGATACTCATCACCACCTTTACAAGGCCCCACTTGCAGACCCGAAACTATATCCCAGGGTCCCAAGGCAGTAGCCGCGACCATAGCTAAAAACCCTATTCCTTCTGAAAGGGAAGCAAGGTCATTAGACAGATGGGGTAAAAGGTCTACACTTCAGCTACTCTCTCAGCTAGAGCTTTAAACTGTCAGTTTCACATGATACAATACCAAGAGTTTATGCTTGATCAGTTAACTAAAAAACTAACCAGTGATGAATCTCTTGATAAGAAATATGTATTAGAAATGGTAAATAACATACAACAGGTTAGCAACCATTCCTTAAAATGTGGCTATGATGCACTGGAGGCTTCACTTAGATCAGCCATGACTGGCACAGTGATAAGAAGGCATGCATGGCTAAAGGAGCAAGTTTTACCGGATCATGTTAAAGCTAAGTTGCTAGATGCTCCTATGGATAAGACAAGTTTGTTTGGTACACCTGCCCAGCAGGTTATGAAGAAAATGGAAGAAAAGGCAAAATCTGTTCAAACGGTTAAAGATTTCTTGCAGGTTCAACCCCAAGGTTTAGCAGGAACTGGCCTGCCAAAAATTGGTCCTTTCCTGACTCCACAAAATTTCAAAGGGGCAGGAATAGACGTTCCAGAGGCAGAAACCAATCCAGAGGAGGTGCCTACAGAGGACGACAGTGGCAAGGTAACAACAGAGGCACAGACACAACCACTGCCACTACATCAGCACAACCACAGTGACTTAACCCTAAATCCGCCTACCAGGGAACAAATAGCAGCTCCTCTAGGCGGAAAGTTAACCTTATTTTCAAAGAACTGGCACTACATAACAAAAGACAAGTGGATTTTACAAACCATAGATCAAGGTTACCGGTTTCACTTCCACACTTTACCAGTCAAAAGAGGAATGCCAAATCTACCTCCAAATCAAAAACAGAGGCACTACAACAGATAATGGAGTTAGCAAACATGAGAGCTGTGGAAAGAGTGCCAACAGCAGAGCAAGGAAAGGGGTTCTACTCCAGACTATTCCTAGTTCCAAGAAAGGAAAAAGTTGGAGACCAATTCTCGACCTGTCCACCTTAAATACATACATCATTGTCCCAAAATTCAAAATGCTGACCCTACAGCAACTTCTTCCCATGCTGGGCAAGGAGTCTTGGCTGGTAACTCTAGATCTCAAGGAGGCATACCTGCACGTCCCCATTCGACCAATCTGCAGAAGATACCTCAGATTTCTTGCAGGATCAGAGCACTATCAATTCTCAGCATTGCCCTTTGGCTTATCTACTGCGCCCAGAGTATTCACAAAATGCCTGGCATCAGTAATCGCCCATTGCAGACTACAGGAATTCAAATTTACCCATACCTGGACGACTGCCTGCTACAAGGGGACAACAAAAGCAAGCTGACAACAGATTTACAAAGGGTCATTTACTTGCTACAAGCACTGGGATACACAGTCAATTTACAAAAGTCAAGGCTGATACCATCCCAAACAAGGACATTCTTGGGCTGAATTGGACACAGTAAAACAAATGGCATTCCTGACTACAGAAAAACAAAAGAACTCCCTCTTTACTTCTTGGCACTAACAAAACTGAACAAGTTAACAGCAAGAAAAGTACTGCAGGCCTTGGGCTTCATGGCATCATGCATAATCTTGGTCCCATTTGCCAGACTACATATGAGAAAACTACAGTGGTACCTAAAGAATTTATGGTCCCAACACAGACACAGCCTAGAAACAGAAATCCCACTAATTCCATGCTTAAAGCAGGAGTTCCTATGGTGGGCTCAGGCATGTCAGTCAAACCCAGGCCTACCCTTTCGCAGATGTCAAGCAAGCCAGACCATCACAACAGACGCTTCAGACCTAGGATGGGGGCCCACATGCTGGACAAATGCGTGCAAGGATTGTGGACACAGGATCAACTTCACCTGCACATCAACCTAAAAGAAATGCTGGCAGTAAAACTGGCAATCCAAAAGTTCAAACCATTTCTCCAAGAGGGCCAGTTGATGATAAGGACAGACAACACCACAGTCATGTGGTACATCAACAAACAGGGAGGCACTCATTCATACCCCTATGCAGAATGACTTTGGAGCTGTGGACCCTGGCACTCAGCTACAACATCCAGTTACAGGCAATATTTGTACCGGGAAAAGAAAATACTCTAGCAGACATATTAAGCAGAACCACATCGGATGCCCACGAATGGAAGCTGCACCCGGACATCTTCAAGACCATCTCAAAGAAATGGGGAATGCCTCAGATAGATCTATTCGCATCACCTCTCAATCACCAGCTCAAAAGTTCTGCACAAGGACATTCCACCCACTAGCATGGAAAGTGGATTCGCTCTCCTTCAGCTGGAAAGGCCTAACAGCATATGCATTCCCACCTCTTCCCTTGATACACAAAGTACTACTAAAAATCAAGGAAGAACGTCCAAGGATAATCCTGATAGCTCCAAACTGGCCAAGACAACACTGGTACCCACTGCTGAGGAGCATGTCTCGAACAATATGTGGCCAATACCCTGATGCCTTTGATGTTAACTCAGAACAACTACAGCATCATACATCCAAACCTAAAACGTTGCAACTGACTGCATGGAACATCACATAGCAGCAGCTAATCCAGAACTTTCCCAAAGAGTTAAAGACATTATTCTTTAAGCACGCAGACCTTCAACAAGAAGGAACTATGCTGGAAAATGGAAAAGGTTTGTCATTTGGAGTACGGAAAGAGGAAAAGATGTGTCAAACATAGATATGCCTAACATTCTGGAGTATCTGGCCGAACTTCTTCATTGAGGCCTGTCCTACTCCTCCATCAAGATACATGCATCAGCTATTTCAGCAGAATACAGCTTTGATCCACCTGTTTTTTCGCACCCTTTGCTCAGGCAGTTCCTCAGAGGAATCAAGAATGTAAAACCTCCAAGGAAACCACCATTACCAGCTTGGGATTTAAACTTTGTGCTAGAAAAGTTGACACTATCACCCTTTGAACCAGCAGCAACAGCAGACCTACAACACCTGTCATGGAAAACTGCTTTCCTACTGGCAATTACTTCAGCAAGGAGGGTTTCAGAACTACAGGCCTTAATGGCAGTGCAACCCTTCCTAATCTTCCACCAAGATAGAGTGTCCATGAGGACTAATCCTACATTTATGCCTAAGGTGGTATCCAGAGTGTCTTTAAACCAGGCAATCCACCTACCTACCTTCTTTCCCAACCCACAAAACAGAGGGGAAAGAATACTGCATACCTTGGATGTACATAGACAGCTACGCTACTACTTGGACAGAACAAAAAATAGCAGAAAGACTGACCAACTTTTTGTAGCCTATGCAACAGGAAGGGAAGGAAAAGCTATTTCCAAACAGACAATCTCCAAATGGATAGGAAATTGCATACGATTCTGTTAGGGCAACAGCCACTACCACAGCCTTCTTACGAGGAGTGGCAACCAAAGACATTATTGAGGCGGCTACTTGGACCTCCGTGCATACATTTGCCAAGCATTATAATTTGCCTCTATATTCCAGATCCCGAGCAGGGTTTGCCACTGCTGTACTGCAAGGGATCCTAAACACACCATAATCTACTTTTATCCTCTTCCCCTAGTTGGCTATGGTATTCTACCCAGTTGTTATGACTGCAGATGCATCCATGAAGGACATAGTACAGTTTTGTACCTACCATAAATGTAGATGTCCGAACTGGATAGCATCTGCAGTCAGGATTACCCTCCCTCCTTGGCCTCTGTGGTACTCCTAGGGTGTTTACCCTCCTAATAGCTAGCTGGTGGGGGGGAGTCTTTTATGGTGTATTTGTTTGTATATATGTACATACATGCTTATTTTGTGTTTACCTCTATCTTTTGGAAACATTGGCATCTATCCAAATTTTAGCCTTCAAGAGGGCTACCGGCATCTGGGGCAAGAAACACTGAGGAAAATGGCGTCGGCTGATGCTTTTATACCCGAAGACCAACAGAGATGACGTCGGGGGAAGTGCGACATCAGCCGAAGCCGGACCCGGACTTTGGAATCCGGCCGACTGAAGGGCTGCCTGACGACAGGACAACCCAGTTGTTATGACTGCAGATGCTATCCAGTTCGGACATCTACATTTATGGTAGGTACAAAACTGTACTTTATGGTGTATTTGTTTTATTGCTCATTTATTTGTCTGGAATCCTGTTCTTGTCTTCCAATTTGATTACAGCCTTCCTTGGAGGGCACCTGGCATCTGGGGCAAGAAACACTGAAGAAAATGGCGTCGGCTGATGCTTATGTACTCCAGCCGCTCTGACGTCGGAGAGAAATGCGACATCAGCCGCCGGACCCAGACTTTGGAATCCGGCCGACCGAGGGCTGCCTGAGGCAGGACAAACCCACATGTTATGACTGCAGTTGCATGTCTATCAGACATCTACATTTATGGTAGGTACAAAACTGTACTTTTACCTTCTCCTCTTGACTGTCAAGTTCAGTCTTGATTGGAGAGAGCTTTACCTCCAGTTTGGTAGATAAGTACATCTCTCACAGGTTGTAGTGTTGGGTGGTAGGAGGAGAGGGTTGTCTGTGTACATGAGGCAATTTCTACATTGCCCCAAGATGCCCAGATTCATCAGATAGACAGGAGAGAACACTGGGAGCTTGACCCTTGGACATGCCTGAATAAAAAACTATTTTCCTCTAGATAAGCGAGGAAAGTGAGTACAAGAGCTGTTTTTCTCTAAGCAAGTGTGGAAAGTAAGTACCAAAACTGTTTTCCTCTAGGTAATGAGGAAGGTTGAGTGCTGTAGTAATTAGTAGGTTATTTAGTGCTTACAAGCTCTGAACAAGTGCCGATCACGAATAAGCAAATTCAAGTGCTAAAACTAAGAATCTGTATCTGGACTAAACTAGTTACAGGAAAGGGGGGAAACAAGTGCAAATGCGGGCTTTTAAATCAGAAAGTTGAGAGAGATGGAAAAACTGCCCAAACGGCCAATAACTACAATTTCTGGGCCATAACCACTCCTTATGTGGTAGATAGGTTACCTAGTGCTTACTACTCCCACTGATAAGCTAGAAGGCTTCCCTCCAACACAGAAAGCTTGGGGGCTCAGAAGCTTACATACAGTCCTGGATACAGCAAATCTGAATCTGGACTACACTAGTTACAGGAAAGGTATTTTATATAAAATTTAATATAGAAAAGTAGCTAAAACAGCAGTAAAAACAATTCAAATGCAGTGCAAGCTAGCACACTTGAGTATGTAGCAATGTTAGACCAAACAGTTTAAAAAATGCAATTAAATTAAAAATGACTAAAAACAAGTGCAGAAGAAATCTATTAGGTAGAATGAGGTAAAGAGTTGGGACTGGGGTGATTGTCCCAGATCAAATCTACAGTAGAGGCGGGCAACTACAAAAGCCTCCAAATTTAAACAACACAAGAATAGGGAGGGTGGGTATGGGAAGACCAACACCTTCAGCAGAGATCTGAAAAACTATACAGTGAAGCAAAAATAGCAATGCACAACTCTGAAGTCAGCCAGCAATGATATAAAATTAGTCAAACAACAATTACCAGTACACAACTCTGAAGTGCCAGAAAAATATACTCAGCTCTGTATATCTCCAGATAGTTTGAAGAGCACTCTGTCAGGACATAGGAAGGATCCAGCAATGATATGCTGCAGCTGGAGACACCTGCTCCTTCAGCAGTACCCCCCAGTCCTTCCAGCTTTCTTAGATGCCTTTGCATCTACTTCTAAGACCCCAGACTCTCAAGCTCCTGCTTCAAAAGACCTGACCACTTTTATAAGGTCTTTGAGGATTGCAAGTTTTTTTTTAAATGCCCTTCAGCTGATCGAGCTGTGGTATCCATTACTTCTGGCAAATACTCCCGGATTGCTCCTTCAACTAAGTTGCTCCCTTCTGAGAAAGAAAGTAAGATTTTGGAAAGGTTGGGAAAGAAGGTTTATACTGCTTCTACCTTGGCTATCAGAGCCATTAATTATCAAACACACATGTCTCTGTATGCTCTAGCCTTGCTTTCTCAGGGTTCTCAGATCCTGTTCCAGTTACCTGACTCAGATGCTCTGTCACTTTCTCTGTTGGCTAACTATACATTCAATCAAGTGCAGCTATGATGCTGTTGAAGCTTGCTGCAGCTTCTGCTTATGTTCTCAGGAGGCATCCCTGGCTATGTCTCCAAGCTCTCCCTGATGATATCAAGGCCAAATTACTTGATGCTACCTTGGACAACTTCTGCCCTTTTTGGTAAAGTGACTGCAGAATTTTTTAAGACTCTGAAGGAAAAAGTTAAGGAGCTCCAGGACTTAAAGCACTTGCTGGTCTCCCCAATTCCATAGGAAATTCCCTGCATAGACTGCCTTTGTCAGGATACCTGTTCTCTTATACTCTTCTACTCCTGGGACTAGGCCATGTAAGTTTTCAAGGAGGCCCCCCCAGTCTAAGGCTATTGCTTCTCTTCCTTCTCCCCAGCAGCGTTTTCAGCCCAGACAAGGCTCTCTGTGACGCTCTGTTTCATCTTCCAAGTCATACTCCTCTATCCCTTTCAGCCGGGAAGAAAGTCACTCAGGATTCCTGGATGCTTTCAATTATACAAAACGGATACTTTGACTTAGAAGACTCTTCCCACCTTCCAGGGGATTCTTCAGCCACCCACCAATCAACTGCACCTCTTTCCTCAGTTACTTGCTTGGCTCTCCAACCAAGGCACCATGCAATCTCTTCCTCCAGGCCAGCACGGCAGAGGATTTTTCTCCAGGATGTTTCTGGTTCCAAAAAGAGATGGTCCTTGGAGACCCATTCTAGACCTCTCAACTTTGAACACTTTCCTAATGGTGCCTTCTTTCAGGATGCTGTCTCTGCAATCTCTTCTTCCCCTTGCACCACCCCAGGCTTTCCTAGCTTATCTGGATGTCAAGGATGGCTGTCTGCATATCCCTATTCACCCTCCGTTCAGGAAATTCTTGCATTTCTTAGTGGGTTCTTTGCACTTTTTCTGCCTTGCCTTTTGGGCTTTCCACTGCTCCAAGGGATTTTACAAAGTGTCTAGCCCCAGCCATTGCTTTTTGAGAGTACAAGTTCTTCAAGTTAATCCTTACTGGGACGATCTGCTCTTTCTGGCCAGCAGCCCAGACCTTCTACTTCAACACCTGGACCTAGCTATTCCCTTTCTGCAGGGTTTAGGATTCACAATACGTTTCAAGAAATCAATTCTGACCCCAAGTCAGGGTCTTATTTTCCTGGGCAGCAGGATCAGGACAGATTTGATGATGGTGTTTCTGCCTTCAGAAAAAGCATTCTCACTCATAGCATTCATAGTCTCTCTTCTGCCCCTTCCCTCCATCAGAGCCAGGGAGTTTCTGAGACTGCTGGGATTCGTGACCTCTACAATCCCCATGTTGCCCTTTGCCAAACTTCACATGAGGAAGTTCCAATGTTTTTTGAAGACAGTTTGGTCCCAGCCTGCTCATCCCTTGGAAGCTTTGATTCCTCTTCTCTCTTGTTTGAATATAGAGTTGGGTTGGTGGATGCAGTGGTCCTGGCTCCACTTTAGATACCTGAGCCAGTCCAGCAACTTTTCACAGATGCCTTAGATTTAGGCTGGGGGCCAACCTTTGCTGCCAAAAAAGGGACAGATTTAGCCCTGCAGACCTTTCATCCAGTATTTCTACCATGGTGTCTCAGAATTCTTACAGGCAGTATTACATTCCTTTGGTACATTAACAAACAGGGGGTGACACAAAGTCTTATCTTCTTTGTCGCTTAGTCATCAAAGCATGGGAATTAGCTGTTCAGTACAGAGTCACTGCACGCAGTGTACTTTCCCTCTGCTCAGAACTGTGTGGCAGATGTAATAATCCGATACATGACACAATCCCATGAGTGAATGCTTCACAGGGATGTGTTTCTGGATCTAGTTTACCGGTGGGGTACTCCAAAAATGGATCTCTTTGCCTCCCCATTGAACAGACAGCTTCCTCTTTTTTTGTGTCAGGGTCCCTCTCCCTCAGGCTTGGAAGGTGGGTGCACTATTCTTCTCATGGAAGAGGATGTTTCTGTATGCATTTCCCCCCTTCCCTTTAATTCAGAAAGTCCTATTGAAAGTGCTACAGCACAAACCCAAAATCTTGATAGTGACCCCCTTTTGGCCAAGACAGCACTGGTTCCCTCCTCTTCTGCAATTAGCCAAGGGCCATCACTGCAAGTTGCCTCACCAGATAGACTTGCTCACCCAGGCAAGGGATCTCTTGATTCACCCACAACTGTCAACTCGATTTTGTGGGTGATCAACTTTTGATTCCTTTCAGCCAGCTGTTTTCTTAGGATGTGCTTCAGGTTTTGCAGGAGGCCAGAAAACCCCAATACTAGGAAATCTTACATTTCCGAGTGGAAAGGATTTTCTAGCTGGTGCAAAAAAAAAAAAGAAAAGAGGACCCCTTCTTGGTGAATATTCCTTTAGTGCTTTACTTGTTTGAGTTGCTTAACAGTGGCCTTTCTTATTCATCTGTCAAGGTCCACTGTTCAACCTTGTCTACTTGTTTGCCTTTAACTCAACCTTTAGCTTCCAGGCTATTGAACTTTTTTTTAACTTTTCTTAAAAGGTCTTCTGCACATGAAACCTCTGAGGAAATCAGTTCCTCCCCCTTGGGATCTCAGCTATGTGTTATAGAAGCTTACTCATGGCCCATTCAAGCCAGGGGCCTCTGCTTCTCTAAGTTTTGCACTTGGAAAACAGTGCTTCAGATAGCTTTAACCTCCGCTAGAAGGATCTCTGAGATTCAGGCATTGACGGCTTCACACCCTTTTTTTTTTTTTTTTCCACAAGTATAGGGTATCTTTGAGAACTAATCCGTCCTTAATGCCAAAAGTGGTCAGTGAGATGTCTCTGAATCAATCTATCCAGTTGCTTACTTTTTCCCTTCTCCTCAATCTCCTACTGAGAGGATTTTGGATTCCTTGGATGTACATAAGCTCAGATTCTACCTTGACAAAACTAAGTCTGTTAGGAAACCTGATCAACTTTTTGCATCTTTTCATCCCAGGGCTCTGGGTTTGCCTGTTTCTAAGCAAACTATTTCTTCATGGATCTCTAAGGCGATTGTGTTTTGCTATGATTTTCATGGAAAATCCTTGTCCTGTTCTGTTACGGCCCATTCCACCAGATCAATTGTATCCTCAGGGGCTTACTTCAAAGGACTGGATGCTCAGACCATTTTGGATGCTGCTATACCTGGTCTTCTGTTCACACCTTTACAAAGCATTGCAAATTGGATAATACATCCATATCCAGTGCAGGATTTGCCAAAGCAATCCTCCATGGATTTGTAGAAAATGTTTCTTCTTAGTCATCCTTTCTTCCATCCCCTTCCCTGGGTTCCCTTTCAGCTTTTGTACTCTCGCATATGTAAAGAATACCGCAACACTAAATAGAAGGACATAGAATAGTTGTGTAAAATCTTACCATAACCATAGGTGTCATTCTATTCTAACATAACCTCTTCACTCTCCTTGTATGATTACTAAACTCATATGTCTTTAGGTACTAGTGACTGATGATACTTTCTCCATATTTATTTTTATCTTCATTTGTTGATACTGGTACAGTAATACTGATTAATATATATCTGTTTATACCTCTCTGATTAAAGTTATTGAATTCTGCTTTAATGTATATTTTCTGTATATATTACTGTAATCAAACAAATTAGATTCCTGCTTTTATGTACATTTTCTGTATATGTTAATGTATTTACTATCTGTAACACTGTTTCTACTTCTGCACAAATTAATGTTTATACTTTTTCTGTATGTATGTTCTCGTTGGAGCTTTTCTCCCAGGGCCTCCACTTTTTAGGCCCAGTGGGATAAATAAATAAGTGTGGTGGATGCAAAGCTATGTGCAGTATGTCAAGGGGGGGGGGGGGGTGACAACGACGACTAACGCAGAGCCTTGAGAGACACACATTGGTAAGAACTGGTTTTGAGAAGCTACATGTCCAGCAAATGGGATATGTACAGGAAGAGAGAGAGAGCTCTCAAACTATAGTATGGTTGGATTGAAGGGCAAGACGTTTATAGTCTCCAGATGAGAATGGAAGGAGAAACAGTACTGGAAGTCTTCCCAAGTGTTTAAAAATTATTTATGTATATGGTTCATTTGAAAATTGGAAAATTAATGATTCTTCTGCCTAATCTGTAATTTTAAAATATTTAAGTAAGTTACAGTAAGGCTGTTCAGAGTCATGACTGCATAAGTCAAACAAAGTGTGTTGTAGAAGCGTACCAAGTATTCACACACACTAACATGCGAGCACTCGCATGCACACACACACACACACACACACACACACACACACACACACACACACACACACACACTCAACTTTCCATAGTATTTCAGAAGTACATCTGGAGGAGCTTACTTGACAAACATGTCCTTGATGTTAGACTGGAAACCTAATTGCTTCAGTTTACTTATTGCAACTGTGAAAACTGGTAGTATTTAATGTTTTCCTATCAGCTGGTTAGCTGAAGCATTAAGATCATAAAAGCAAAGGCACTAGGCAGTGAAATAATTTAAATTTCAAAATGCATTTTTTTGCTAAATCAGACATCAGAAATTACAAGAATAATTGGGGATAAGCCATTGTTTATGCAAAAGAAGGCTAAGAGTTTTAAGAATTATTTTCAGGCAAACAAGCAAAGAAGAAAACTGAGAAAAGGGGAATGGTAAAATGTTACAATTGCAACATGTATAATTACTTGTATACTGATGCTGTGGATTTTGTGTTGGGTAAAAATACGATCAGCATCAGTGTAATGTTTACATGCAAATCTAAGTTGTGTGATTTATCTAGTTTTTGTGTAGCTTGTAAGGCATTTTATGTAGGTAGGACAACTCGTGAATTGAATAGAAGGATATATGAACATAAATATGCTGTTCAAATAGAAGATGAAATAAATGCTTTAGCAAACATTATAAAAATGGTGTTTGTAAGGTTGATTTTAAATTTATTGTATTGGAAGCTTTAGAAAATCCTGAAAATGTATTTAACAATGAGGATGAGCTGGGGTGGCTTGAATATTCTTGGCAGGTAAAGTTAAATGCCTGCTTTTCCATCTGGCCTGAATAATATTGAGGACTTTATTATGTATTTAAAAAGGAAAGGGTTAAAACACTAAAAAGTTTTACAGTCATGTGTTTTAAGTCATGTGATTTTTATTCTGTTTAAAAGTGGTGTGCATTCAGTTGTAACCTCAGTCTGAAGAAGTCTCTGATTACTGTTGGAGAGATGAAAGTGCCTACTGGAGGGTTTTAATAAAATCTGTGTGATTTTTTTTTATTTGCCTTTTTTTTTTTTTTTTTTTTTAATCATTTTTCTGTGTTGAGTCCGTTTTTGCTGTTTTGATATTTATTGACATACTAAAGCATCACAAGTCTAACAAGCTATAGGACCAAATAATGCCAAATATATTCGGTGTTACTACATTTCCTAACAGAAAAAAAACATTTTCAGCTTTTGTTCTAACACATCTTCTGTATGCACTTTTGTTTCAGGTTCCCCTTTAAAGGTGGCTTTAGTTTAATGGTGTCCTTTACACTTATTTCAGCCATATTTTATTTACTTATTGTATTTTATTTAACATTGGTTTACCAGGAAAATCCGACTGGAACAGAGCCCATTTTCAGCGGAGGCCTGGGGAGAAATGCTCCAGATGCATGTCTTTCGAATGTAGGAGGAAACTGAAGTACCCAGAGGAAACCCATGCAAATGCAGAGAGGACATGCAGACTCTGCACAGAAGGCACCCCAGCCGAGAATCGAACCGGCAAAATTATTATTATTATTATTATTATATTTTCCTCTTGACATTTTCATCATCTGTCCATTGCTCGGTTTTCTGTTTACCAAGATAGGTGACAGGGACTCAAAGATGTCATAGTGGTTTACCCGGAAGTGACTCACACTAGGAGATGGTGTACTCTTCAGGTACTGTCAGAAGTGGAAAGGAACATTTAAAACTTAGTGTGGTCCGGATGGGCGCTAGAACTGGTGCTGTCATGGGGGCAGTTGTGAGGAATGTCAAATTGTTTGCGACAGGGCAAAACCATAGACACTTGAGAGACAGATAAAGGGTGTGTGTGCGTGTGTGTGTGTGTGTGTGTGTGTGTGTGTGTGTGTGTGAGTGAGAGAGAGAGGGGGCAACATAAAAATTATCACATCAACCAAGCACTGAGCAGAAGTGATAGTGAAGGTAAAAGTTTTTCAAAAATAACAATCCAGTTAAAAATCAATGTAGTTTAATGAAAATAAAATGGATAAGCGCTTTCACTATAACAGCTTCATCAGATCCATGTTCAAACCTCTTAACAGATAATCTATATATAAGGAGAGCCATATAAATCAACCAATCACGTTAATTAATTTAACTCAAGCTTCTGCTTAAAGTTACAACATGTTACAGACAGTTGCAAGGCATAACACTTCTCATATAGAAACCTATCCACATATAATAACTAAAGTCTCCTATGACATGTAAAAAATATATATGGAAAAAAACTTATTGTAGGTACTGCGATATATAATAAATAACTTATTCATACTCAACCAGGAATATTAACAGATCACAGCCTTTCCTATCAGTAAACACCCTAACCTTTAAAAACACAGAATCACATAGCAGCATAACATATATAAATACACATAATATATAAATACATGAAAAATATAAAAAATACAATAGCATATTGATACCTAAAAAATATGTATGTATATATAATATGATAGAACTCATCATATATATAGAGTATACAATAGGAAACCATTAAAACCTACTACTATCATTTAACATGCCTATGCTGCCTCAACCTTGGTTTTATGGACGCCCTTTCATTTAATCCAGAACCCCTATCTGCTCTCAGTCTTATTATCCAGTCACTCTCTTTGAGCTTATGTTTGATTGCTGTATGCTTGGCTCCACTGTCCAGTCAGTGACTGCCTTTGGGAGGGGCTTGCAGAGGCCATCAGCTGTTTGATAGAGCACGTGAATGACTGGAAAGTCCCCATTACAGCATTTAAGCCAGGAGTAATATTTGTGTGCTTTACTGCCAAGCTAAGGGTGGTATGTGTAGTGTTTACTTTTAAAGGTGTTGTGGTGCCCTCATCTTCATTATATAGGTTAGTATGTCGTAGCCAATGAATCATGCTGCCACAATTTTTGTATAATTTATTAGTAAAGATCTCTTTTAAATTAAATTGCAAACAGCAGTGGTCATTGGGATAGGAACACTTTTCAAATCATCTTTAGTGTGAATGTTATGAGTCTCTGTTTGGATAGCAAGCAACTGTCGAACTTTATTGCATTTACTAGTTATTTTCTCATGTTGAGCCTTGTAATTAATAAACCATTAAGTACTGACAGTTGTAGCTCTCAACCTTCCACCTACAAAATTCCACCTCACAGCTTACATGAGCTTTTAAATGCGTTACTTTATATACCAAAGTGTTTTTTTTTATCGCTTTAATATGATTCAGCTTCATTTAACAGATTTTGGTTAAAAATGCTGCAAACAGAGCCTTTTAATGTGAAACAAATAGGAAATTTCACATTTAACCATTGCTTGTGCTTAGTCTTTTGGCCATATTTTCTGTGCTGTAGCTTAATTTTACAGGAATACCTCAACATGGTAAGGGCAGCCTGATGAAGAAATGTTCAGCAGATTATTGACTGCTAATACTTTTTTATGAGGAGGGAGTGCCGACCACTGATCAGCCTAAATGATTTGTGTTTGTTGGCATTTGGGAAGCACTGCCATGCCTTACATAAGTCATGTAAATCAGTGTATGTAAGTAACTAGTGACAGGCTGTTGGTTGTGTTTTCCTCAGTGAATGAAGAGCACAATTTCAGAAGGTGAGTGTCTTTGTGGATTCTATGGAAAGTGGGGTTTGTAAGTGGAGGGCTTCGAGTAAAGGCTCCTGCATATTTTACTCCTGCTGTAATGATGAATTTTGACAAAGATTCGTAAACCTTATGACTCTGTATGATTTCTTGCTGGTAAAGCTATTGTGATTGTTGTTGTTTGACGATACAGGTTTTTTGGGGGGATGCATCAGAAGTGTCCTTAAAATCGTTTCTCCTAATTTTTTACTGTTGTTAATCTATTAGTGACAAACACTATGTAATTTTCAGTGTTCATGGTTGTTCTCGTTGAGGTTTTTTTTGTGCATTAATCTTGTCTTAGTTCTTGTGAGAAATATTAGTTGTATATCTCATAGCCTCAATCTGCACAAAAACTTGATGTGGTGCTTATTTGAGATATGGCCGAAAGCTCCTCTTGTTGCTTTGTCAGTAGTTAAGTACTCCCTGGCCAGGTGTATTCAATTTCCCAGTAAATTATTGAAGTCGTTGAACTGAAAATATAATTTGTATAATTTAAAGATCCTTCTGCAATTAAGAATGGGTCATCATTTTGGTTAAGTAACTTTTGATGTTAAGTTGTCTATCTCGCCTTCCTCGGCTCCGACTCGGCCATCTACTAAAGCTCGAGAGCTATTTACTGGCTCGAAGCCTCCCCATATCCCACAATGCTTGGTGCTAGATACCCAGATCTCGTTTGCCGCTTCAGCTACGAGGTTGCAAGTTTACTGGCTCAAGTCATATTATTCCTTTTTTGTATTTTTAGCTTACTATTTACCTTGTATTTTTAGTTTATTTAGATAGTCTTTCCCTCTTAGTGTAGTTAGACTGTTTAATCCACTATTTTATCCCACCTAGGAAACTCATTTTTTTTGTTAGAGAGTCCCCCCCCCCCCCCACTTGTTTCTTCTCTTTAGCGGCTAACCCCTCCCCTTTTGTTTTTTTATAGGAGTAGTGTTTAGCCTTATAGTATTTGTATTTTTTATTAAGAATACTTGTTAAAGTGTGGTGATACCTTTTTGTAATTGTTATTGTTGTACTCCTTGCTGTAATCTCCCCTGATATTATGTGTCTCTCTGAGACGTGGTTAAAACCCACCACTTCTGATAATGAAATACTTCTCCCTGGATATATCATTCACAGGCAGGACCGTGCTTCCAGAAAAGCGGGTGGGGTAGCGGTACTCTATAAATCTGAATTGATTGTAACAACAGAAGTCCTACAACCCCCTCAGATAAATAACTCAGAAATCCTAGCCACAAAACTTCAGCTCAACAACAGTAAAAGCCTCTATGTAATTTGTATGTATATTCCCCCAGGAAATAACACAGCCACTCTAGAAGACGCTCTTCACTGGATATCTTGTCACTACCCTTAAGAAACCTTACTTCTCGGTGACTTCAATATCGATTGGAGCACATGTTCCGCAGTATCTCCTACCACCCATATTAACTTGCATACATTCAAGCAAGTTATTAACACCCCAACTAGAACAGGTAAACATAACCAAAAAGAAAGTATACTTGATTGGGTACTCGTTAATAGTCTACCCAACCTGTATACAGTTAGTACCCTCCCTGATAGTCTAAGTGACCATCACCTCACATATATAATCAAACACAAAGCAGGCAAACCTAAGCAACCCATACTAAGACTAGTCAGAAATAAAAAAGATTTCGACTTAGCCAAATTTCATCAAGAACTAAACTCTTGTAATTGGTCTATACTAAACCACCTCCCCCTAGATGATGCAGTAATGTGCTTTAACAAAAAATTCATTGAGATCCTTGACTTTCATGCACCCATCCGCTCCAAGAAAACTAAGGCAAAAGCTGCACCCTGGCCCTCAACAGAGACCAGGCTCAAAATTAAACTCAGAAACAAAGCATGGGCCTTATGGCGAACTACTAAACTCCTACAAGATCAGACTAAATATAGGCAACTTAGGAATGAAACTAAAAAACACATATTACTTGATAAAAACAATACTACTGCAAATTACAAACTTCCAACCAACACAGCCCTCAAAAGTTCTGGGCAGGGCTAAACCACCTAATACACCCTGGTAAAACTACTACCCCTGTCCCAGCTTCTCTCATTGATAAACCCCCAGAAACAGTCTCGGACAGTTTTAATTGTTTCTTTACAGAGACCATCCAAGCCCTAGCCAGCAAACTGCCTCACAGTCCCCATAGCCCAGACAGTTTAACCCCTAAAAACCTACCTCTATTTAGCTTCCAACCAATTGCCACATCACTCGTCCGCTCCCTAATTAAAAAACTAAAACCCACCACACTCTCAGCTGACCAACTTCCAGCTGAATACTTACAAAAATCAGCAGATGCCATTGCCTACCCAGTCTCACTACTTATCAATCGCACCTTAAAAGAAGGAAAAATTCCAAATATATGGAAGATATCTTATGTCATCCCTCTCCATAACGGGGGTAGTTCTACTGAACTCTCCAACTACAGGCCTATAGCCATACTCTCCCCTCTGGCCAAAATAATGGAAAAATGTGTTCAAAAACAATTTATGTACCACCTAATAAATAGCCATCTCTTGGCAAACATCCAACATGGCTTTAGACCCCACCACAGTACCACAACTGCCCTATCAGTCTTTACTAACACCATAAATACTCATCGTAACAATAACCATATATCTTCAGCTTTATTCTTGGACCTATCCAAAGCTTTTGATATGGTAGATCACAAACTATTAATCCACACCCTACAGTCATTCTGCCTAGATCCCAAATCACTGCAATGGTTTGATTCCTACCTAAGTGGCAGACAACAAGCTGTACGATGGCAGTCTAAACTCTCCACCCTATTACCTAACACCCTGTGAGTTCCACAAGGCTCTATATTAGGCCCTCTGTTATTCTCCATCTTCATCAATGATTTGCACACTGTCATACCTAAAGTCAACTGTATCCAATATGCAGATGACTCTACACTAATTTGCTCAGCTACATCCCCCACAGAGCTGCAGCTAACTACCCAGACTACCTTTAACACGATAGAAAACTGGCTGTCTAACCGCCGTCTGATATTAAATCCCAAAAAGACTAAAATGTTAATATTCCTCCCAACACAACGGTCCTGCGCCGTAAACATCACAATTAAATCAAAGGATGGCACAGTTATCTCTACTGACCCATCTACTAAACTCCTAGGTGTTACCATCGACAACTACTTAAAGTTTGACCTACACGTAAACCAAAAGATCAAAACCATCAACAAAAAACTAGGATCACTATATAGAATAAAAAGGTTCCTGACTCCCCCAAGCCAAAGTAGCCATTGCTCGAGCTCACCTTCTCTCTACTCTCCTGTACGCATCCCCTCTTCTTCTTAATATTAGTAAGACAACTCTAAACAAGATTGCTACCTGTTACAATCACATCGCCAGATTTGCTACAGGGCTCCTCTACAGGACACATCATTGCACAACCTGTCTACTGCTATATAATCAGCTGATCATGGCCCATAAAATCATATATATCACCCTGAAAATACCCCTGCACTCACAAACCTAATCACCATGCATAACAACCCAAGACCTCTGCGCTCTTCCAACAGAGTCCTCATTCAGACCCACAAAACTAATAACCAAGCCGGTGACTGTCTCCTTGCCAACACCGTAGCCAGAACATGGAATCTTTTACCTTCTGAGATTACCTCACTTTCTTCTATAAGTCATTTCAAAACCAAGCTCAAACAATATCTGGGGTCAAATTGGACCTGTTATTGTATCAAGCCTGGTTAATCCTCTCTCTTCGCAATTAAGTTTGTAAATGTCTCCTTCTAGTTAATACAACATCCACACTACTGATTCTCCATATACAAAATTTGACACTCTTAGAATTGACAAATTCTAACCCTAAAAAAAAAAAAAAAAAAAAAAAAATGATGCCCTGTTGTAAACTCTCTATCTTACTGTAAATATTATATCACAAAATCATACTATGTATTGTTACTAATTGATACCTTGCTTATATTGCTATTTTTCTATTGTAAGGAGCTTTTCTCCCCGGGCCTCCTCTGAAAATGAACATATATCCGGTCGGATTATCCCGGTTAACAAATGTAAAATAAAAATAATAAGTAAATAAATTGTTAGCTTAACTAGTGCGGGTGTGTGAGTTTTGTTCTGTGTGCCTTGTTTAAGCACTAGTTTACATTTTTTCTCTCTTTAGTATCCCCTTGCACTATATCTAAGGATATTAAAGTTTCAGGTTTCAAGAAGTGTGACTCGTGCTGTCAGAAGATGTCTCTGACAGACGGTCACACTTCTTGTGTGTATTGCTTGGGTTCACTACACCTGCAGGACTCCTGCTCGGTCTGTCACGCCTTCAGCCTGAGAGTCCTGCAGGTGCGTAGGAACAAGCTCATTTTGAGAGGCTTACTTAAGCCTGAGGGATACCCGGCTAAGCCTCAGTCGGGGAAATCCTCAAAGCCTGCCAAACCGTCGGCTCCCAGTTCAGAGCCGTCACCGGGCGGAGCAACTTCCTTCTCTTCGGTTCCGGCTGGAGTCGACACCTATAGGCCTCAATTGGCTCCGACTTTAGTGTCAGAACCATCTTTGTGTTGAAAACGTTCAAGGTCCCCTTCCCTTGAATCGGTTTGTTCGGCTCCAAGGTCACCATTGCTCCAGTCCGAACTAAGCCATAGGTCCCACTCCTCTCGGTCTTCCAGGCTATCTGATATTGACTTGGAGAGGGGGTGGTCAGTAGACTCCTTAAATCGCAGGCCCTGACCCAAATGCTAACCATCCCTTCTCAACAGACTGTGGCTGTCCCGGTGTCTTCAGCAATTCCTCCTCCAACTCCCCCTTTGTGTTCGGAGCTGGAGCTGGTTGGGGCTCGAATTTTGGAAACGTCAGAGCCGATACCACACCTTTCGGCTCCTTAGTCGGCTCCAATCTCTTCATTGGTTCCTTCCTTGGAGGGATCTGGGCGCCGGGACTCCCTCGTCGGCTCCGAGGGGGAGAGTGGCATCGGATCCTTGTCTGACCCCGTTCTCCCTCTCGGAGCTTCGGTGCAGGTGAGCTCGGCCCCATCGGCCTTGGAGCCGTCCCTCTCGGTGCCGGCAGGGGTTCACGTCTCTTTGGAGCGGGGACCTTCTGCTATGCCTGATAGGGGCGCCTTTGAGGTCATGAGGAGCGTGCTGACTCCTGAGTGGACTCCTCGATCGACCCCTTCGGCTCCTCCCCCCATGGTGCCTGCATTGGTCTCTGCCCACTCTCCTGACCCCAAGCGTGGAGAACAGATGCTCCAGGTCGCCCCATTGGGCATATCTTCCTCTTCCGAGGCCTCCCCTGATCTTTCAGAGTAGCCCCCTCGGAAGAGAAAATGTAAGAGGAAACATGTCGACCCCCCCCCCCCCCCGAGTCAGTCACGTTTGATACCGACTTGGAGGATTCGGAAGGGTCCCCAAGATCCCCCTCTGAGGATGTCTCTTTTTCAGACATCCTAGAGATCCTTAAGCAGAGGGGGAACTGGACTGCCCTTAACCCTTCCGAGGACGAGTCGGTATACCTGGACGCATTTGGTTCTCGCCCTTCCACCTCCTGGGTGTCTCCACCCTTCGACCCACTCATGGAAGTAGTGTCTCGAAGGGCGTGGTCAGCCCCGGACACAGTGGAACCAGCTCTTCGTAGGCCCACTAAGTTCATTACAGCCCCACCCAACAAACAATTTTTGACAAAAGGTGTCCCCTTTGATGCCATGGTGGTGGCAGCAGCCACGAAGAAGGAGTTGGCTGACCCTTCGTTGCTTGTTCATCCACCTAATAAAGAGTCTAGGACAATGGACAGGTACGGGAAGCAGATGTTTTCCTCAGCGACCTTTTCCATGAGGTCGCTGAATTATCTGTGCCACTTCACCCGCCTCCAAAGGGATGTTCTCAAGGAGCTGGGTGATACCCTTCAGGATCCATCAGCTGTGGGGGCTCAAGATAAGATTAACTCCCAGCTGGCGACCCTTAACTCAGTCGTCAACTCTTCCATGCGGCTCATTTCTTATGCAGACGATGGGGCGAGTAGGGCCGCAGGTACAGGCGTGGCTTTGAGAAGACATGCCTGGATGTGGTTATTTAACTTTGCTGACCCCTTTAAAGTGTCCTTCACCAATACCCCCTTCGATGGTTCTGCTCTGTTTGGACCACAGGTGAAGGATACCCTGACCAGGTGTGAGCAGATAGGCAAGACTCTCTCTGCCGTGGGAGTCCGTTTTTCTACTCCCTCTAGACCATACCCTAAAGGTCAGAAGAATGGGAAAATGTGGTTTCGGAAACCCCAGGGAGTCGTGCCTGACACACGTGGCGAGTTCCCCTCCAGGGGCAGAGGAGGGAACAATAATAGACGCCACCCGAGGGGCAGAGGGGGTCCACAAAATCAGGGTAGCATGGAATCTTTCTCTGACAAACCCTTTCAGCACCCCTGAGGGGCTGCCCGACTGTCCACCTTCGGAGGCAGTCGGGGGAAGATTGTCACTGTACCGAGGAGCCTGGCATCTCCTCACACTAGACAAATGGGTACAGTCCATCGTATCTGAGGGTTACAAAATCCCCTTTGTCCACACCCCTGTTCAAACAATCAAGTCCTTTCCAGATGTTCCACGCGGTCTAAGGGAACAAACAGTGCCAGAAATTTCAAAACTGCTAAAAAAAAGGGCCATCCAGCCAGTCCCAGCAGACCAAGGATCCGGAATTTACTCCAAGTTCTTTTTGGTACCAAAAAAGACAGGGGACTGGAGACCCATTTTGGATCTCAGCAGGTTAAACAAATCTGTTCAAAGAACGAAGTTCCTGATGGTCACGCTTCAGTCCATTCTACCCTTTTTGGGTCAGGACAATTGGATGTGCTCCATAGACCTTCAAGATGCGTACTACCATATCAAAATGGACAGGCGCTCCAGAAGGTTTCTCCGCTTCCAGCTGGGAGCCAGTCACTATCAATTCAGAGCCCTGCCCTTTGGTCTCACTACAGCCCCCAGGGTGTTCACCAAATGCATGGCAGTGGTTACGGCTCACCTGAGATGGCGGGGATTCAAGGTGTTTCCATATCTAGAAGACTGGCTCCTTACTGCTTCCACCAGGCATCAGCTACTGCGAGCCAGGGATTATACTATCCAAACTTGTTCTGAGCAAGGTATCTCAATAAATTTCGAAAAATCTGCATTGTCGCCTTGTCAGTCTATAACCTTTATAGGCGCAAGATTAAATACAAAAGATCGGTCCACAAAACTTCCTCTAGACAGAGTGTCTGACATTTGCCGGCATGTGCAAGTCTTACTGCAGTGCAAGAGGATTCAGGCCAGATTTGTACTAAAAATGTTGGGTCTCATGGCAGCAACAATCATACTAGTTCCCCTGGCTCGTTTCCACATGCAGATTCTTCAGTGGATGCTTTTTACCCAGTGGTCCTTTCAGCAACTGCCGATGTCTCACAAGATAATAATCACTCAATCATGCAAATACCAATTAGCTTGGTGGATGGTCTCCCCTCTATTACTCCAGGGCAGACCATTTGTTCTTCCTCCTCCTGTTGCCACAGTGACCACGGATGCCTCCCTGATCGGGTGGGGGGGGGGGCATTTTCAGGGCAGGACTGTCCAAGGCACTTGGCAACCTCTAGAGTACCACCTGCACATAAATGTCTTGGAGATGAGAGCGGTGCTTTTAGCATTGCAAGCTGTTCAGGACTCTCTAGCCACCGGGACCATTGCAATTCAAACGGACAATATGTCTGTAGTGTGGTACATCAACAAGCAGGGCGGAACCAAGTCCTATCCCTTATGTCGAGAAGCACTCAGACTCTGGCAGTGGGCGATCTCCTCTCAACGGTTTCTGATAGCAATGCACATACCCGGGAAGTCCAACGCCATAGCGGACAGGCTAAGCAGAGCTATTCTCATGCCTCATGAGTGGTCTGTCAATCAGTCAGTAGCGGACAAAATTTTCCGAAGATGGGGTCTACCTTGCTGCGACCTTTTCGCAACTCCTCTCAACAGCAAATGCGACGATTTCTTCACTCTCTTCCCCCTTCCCGACCACTTCCCCAGAGACGCTCTAGTTCACGATTGGCCCCCGGGGTCTACTGTATGCATTCCCACCTTTACCCCTAATTCCCAAATTAATTCAGAAGGCGACCACATTGGGATCCAGGATGATCCTCATTGCCCCTTACTGGCCTCGACAAATTTGGTTCCCATTCCTGCATCGTCACCTGCTGCAGCCTTGGAATCTGGACCCAGTGCCAGACCTCTTGGTCCATCAGTCGGGTGGGCTGCACCGATCCCTTCAGTCTCTCAACCTCACGGCTTGGTTGCTCCACTTCCAACCTTAGCCAGGCTTCCATATATTTCTCAGACGGTACGTGAAATCATCCTTTCTTCGCACAAATCTTCCACCAGGAAGACTTATGCTAGTAAGTGGAAACGTTTCTCTTTCTGGGCAGAGGCTAGGAATATAGATCCCTTTTCAGCCCCTGTCCACCACGTTCTAGATTTTTTAGCAGAACTTTTTCAAGCTGGCTCCTCGTCTGCCACCGTTAGGGTTCAGTTAGCTGCTATTGCAAATTTCCACGCTGGCCTATCAGAAACCAGCATCATGTCCCACAAACTTTGCAAGGCCTTTCTTAAAGGGACTTTTTTGCTTAGGCCCCCGGTCAGAGATCCCCCGCCTCCATGGGATTTAAACTTGATATTAGCTTCCTTGATTCTTCCCCCTTTTGAGCATGCGGCTTTCTGTTCCTTAAAATTACTCTCCTGGAAGACTCTCTTTTTAGTAGCCATCACTTCAGCTAGGAGAGTTTCGGAACTTCAAGCCCTCTGTATTCGTCCTCCTTACCTTGTGTTTCATAAGGATAGAGTTTCACTCAGGACTAATCCTTCGTTTCTGCCCAAGATATCTTCTGAGACAAACCTGAATCAGGCTATTGATCTACCTGTCTTTTTTCCTAACTATTCGAACAAAGCGGAACAAAAGTTACACCAATTGGACGTTCATAGGCAATTACGTGTTTATTTGGATAGGACTAAGCAAACAAGAAAATCAGACCAACTGTTCCTGTCCTATGCTGAGGGCAAACAGGGACTGCCAGTTTCTAAAGTAACCTTATCCAGGTGGTTGTCCTCTATTATTACTTTGATTTATCACCTGAGACATAAACAACTCTCTACTAAACCTAAGGGTCATTCCACCAGAGCGTTAGCTACTTGGTAGCTTTTCAAACAAGACTACCAATGGAATCTCTTTGTGCTGCGGCCACATGGGCCACTCCTCATACTTTCATTTCACATTATAAGTTGGATATGGCCTCTAGGAGTAGAGCTGATTTTGGTTCCACTGTGCTCAACAGTCTGTTCCGATGAGCCACCCAGGACTGAGGTGCTAGGGACGCTGTCCCAACCAGCAAGAATGAAGGCGAGATAGACAACATTAAGAAGTTGTGTACCTACCATAACGTTCCATGTTAGTTGTCTTCTTCTCGCCTTCTTTCTTGCGTCCCATCCTCCATCCCCCTAGCCTGGACAGACCGAGAAGAGTCCCTTTTTGAGGCCTTCTTCCTCTGGCAAATTCTTATCTGGGTTATGTCCTTCCTCTAGGTAAACCTTGTAGTTTGGACGGGTGTCCTTGGAATTTTTCTGTGGTGTTAGCTCTGCCAAACGAAATCTGGGTATCTAGCGCCAAGCATTTTGGGATATGGGGAGGCCTCGAGCCAGTAAATAACTCTCGAGCTTTAGTAGATGGCCGAGTCGGAGCCAAGGATCGGCTCCGAACCCAACCAGCAAGAAAGAAGGCGAGAAGAAAACTAACATGGAACGTTATGGTAGGTACATAACTTCTTTTTAGGCTTGAATGGCCTGCAATACCTGTCATCTTTCAAGAATTTTGCAAAACATCCCTATTTTTTTTCCTTTTTTAACCCGTCCTTCGTATTTTTTTTATTGCTGTAGTACTTCACTGAGGATTTTAGTCTGTAATGCCACATGTCAATGCCCATCCTTCTTGAGCGAATTAGAGGATATTTAAAATGGTCCCTGCTTTTGATCGTTTGTCTCCCCCCACCTGATCTCTCAACTCTTCCTATTTTGGAGGAACGTTCCTTTTTCCGGGCCTGATATACCCCATATACATGATGTACCTACTTTTGGAGTTCTGCCCTTGTTTTCAGGGTTGATTTACCCATTCCCACAATTTTCAGAATCCCCCTCATCACATGATTTTTTAAGCTGGTTAATGCACAGGAAACCACACTGCATGACCAACAAAAATATTAGTGACAGTGAAGTTGGGGGATATATCTTGTATCTCCATTTTTTTCAAAAGCAAAAATAAATGATTTTGTTTGGTAGAATTTTCCAGTGCAGCTCATTAGAATCTACAGATTTTGCCCTATCCATAATTTTGTCACTCTGTTTTTGAGTAGTATCCCACATGCCTACTGGAGTTAGGAGGAGTTATGTGCTGTTTGATACTCAAATTTTTGTGAATTAAATGTCCACATTTTTGGTTCATTGTTCCTATTTTTCAGTGGCTTTTGTTCCTGTTTTCAGTGTTTCCAAGTTGAGAGGTATGACCGCAAATGTTAAATTAGTGCTTTCAACTTTTCATGAATAGATTCTGGATGTTCTTCGTGTTTCACTGTTGCAGTCATTACATTTGGGTAATCTGCTTACAGGTTGCCCTCAGTCGGCCTGATTAACAAAGTCTTGGGTCCTGCGTCGGTTGCTGTCCCTTCTTCCATGACGTCAGGGGTATAAAACATGCAGCCAATGCCATTACATCAGTCTTTCTTGCTGTGCGGTGCCCGAAAAAGAAGTAGTTCGCAAGTGCCTCTCGGCCGACTCCTGAAATTTTCATTTTCGAGTTTCAAAACTGAAGTCTTCAACAAAAGCTAAGTACCCCGTTGGGGAAACTTTTTCTTGCTCCTTACCGATGTCAGTAAATGTTAATAATTGCATTACTTGTGGAAAGCAAATACCTCATAAAGATTTTCATTCGTACTGTATTCCTTGCCTAGGCCCTGACCACGACATACCTAGCTGTTGGTTTTGTGCTTTATTTAATCAACGCACTATCCGTCGTCAGTATATTTTTCCCTCTAAATATTTCAGTTCTCGGTTTAATTGTCCAGAAATGTCGTCGGTTAGCCATCTGACTACCGGGATTCCGAAAAAACGCAGATAAAGACAGAGACAGGCTGCTGAGGTCCAAAACTGCTGACGAAGTTTCTCCTAAGCCAGTCGCCAGTTCGCTGGTACTCAGTGAGGCTCTTTCACAGCCACTGATACCTGCTACTTCTGATTCACAGGCATCTACTGAGACCCATTTGGAGTCTGGTATGCCACGAGATGCTTCAACTATGGAACCCACGGATGTCTCTACCTTGGATGGGTCCAGAGCCGATTTGCAGGCACCGGATTCTGAGGGTGTATTCAGGCCTATGGACTTGCATATTAAATCAATGCCTCCTTCATTACTTAGGCCTAAATCTCGATCCATGTCTAAAAAACCGATACCCAGGCCACATGCTCAGGCCTCTATGCCTAAAAAAACAAATGATAAGAATGGCTGAAGATCTTATAACTCTAATCAGGGGTAGCCAACCCCCCCCCCTTCTAAGAGGCCTAGGACTGAGGTTGATTAGGAATCTTTTGATCAGGATTCTTTTTTATGTGACTCTTCTGATGACCTAGATTTGTCCTTACCTACTTATGAGGATTCTGATGCAGAGGACTCTATTCCCTCTGCTTTCCCTGCTGAGGATTTTTCTTTTGGGGAAACCTTACATTCTCTAAGGGAGCATTTCTACTGGGAAAGCCAGGATTATTCTGATTCAAAAAATAGGCTTAGGGATTTCCTTCTCCTACCTCAGCATAAGCCTTTAGCTATTCCTCCTGTACTAGACATTGTTGATGATGCTTTCTTGGAATCTAGTTTGTCCCCTGATTCCCTGCCTCCTCTTACCAGAAAACCAGACAGATACTATAGGGTCCCTGAGCCCCACAAGTTCCTTTTCAAAAATCCTATTGCAGATCCAGAGACTATTTCACAGGAGCCCAAGGGCATTAAGGCTT